>NC_060060.1:68657848-68865333 GCF_020283565.1 Trifolium pratense
GATTTCCCTCATGGAAGACTTTATACTACTAAATTCATGTTCAACAATTGAGGGCTTGAAAGAATCCCGTGTGGTAATGTTATCTCCCTAAATTAAAATTAAGATTCCTTATTCAATTCATCTCGTTATCGTTTACTAAATAATCTATAATGTATAGGAGGGTGTCTTTGTTGTCTGTGCAACAATCAAAGCCATTGTCGATGATAATGATTGGTGGTATACTGCCTGCATATGTAACAAAAAAGTATATCCCGATGAGAGGATGTACTTTTGTGAAAAATGCAACAAACACGTTCTCAATGTTACGCCAAGGTATTATATGTAATTATATGTAAATTAACAAGTCATATCTTTTAATTATATCTTTTGTTTCATTGTTAAGTATGTATTAGTATTTATCTGACTACTTTTTCTTAATATTTTTAGATATAGGATAAAGGTAAGGGTCATTGACTCGACCGATTCCGCTACATTTGTGATTTTTGATCGTGATGGTGTTGATTTGTTGAACATGACCTGTGCTGATATGATTGAATCGGTCGGATTGGTATATAAGCTATTCTCATGTGTAATTAGTACATCCAATTATGTTAATTATAATTGACTTCAGTTTTGTATACTGATTTTCTATTTTTAATTTGTGAAATAGGATGCAAATGATACTGGAATCCCAAAACTTATACTTGATTTGGTAGATAAGACTTACCTCTTCAAGGTTGAGACAAATATTAGTGGGAGACCAGATATGAAAAATCATATCGGGTGAAGAAGATGACTGCCGATCCTGAACTTGTGTCTGCTTTTAATGCCAAAAATGCTATTTCTAAGGTATAATAGTATAAACAATTTTATATGTATATATTATTATTAAATTTTGGTAGTTCCTTGCCTTATTATAATTTGAATTCAACTCATAGGTTAATTCAGTTTCTGAGGAGGTTTCCATTGGAAAGGTTGTTGAAGTTGATGTTGAAGGTGATGAATCTAATGTAGAATCTGTTGCTCAGGTATATTAACTTTAATTCATGTTTATATCTGTCTGTATCTGTAAATGTTATTGTTAATATATCTTAATTTTTTTCCTTACTATGAATAAATGCAGGATTTGATGGACAAATTTACTGATCAAGGAGTGGATACCGGGACAGATACTATAGATCTCACTACCGACATCCATGACGTGGAAACAACAAAGAGAGACTTTTCTTTTGTAGCATCAACTTCCGATGGACCCAATATGGAGCCAGTGATCAAACAAGTCAAAATTGAGAAAGATTGAAGTCATTCAGTCTATATGTTCTATGATACACTTTATTTGCTTTGTTGGATAATTTATTTTGGCGGGATTTTCGCATTACTTTTGGAATTTTATGGTTGTGTTTTGCATTACTTTTGGATTGTTACGGTTGTTTTGGTTTGATTGTTTGATGTAATTTTGGATATTTGTTGTCGATTGACTTTTGTTAATTAGTTTAGTTTTGCTATGTTGTTTATGCTAATTTTTTATATGTGTGGTTTATTTGGCTTGGTTGAATATTGGGGAATATATATCTATATATTAGAAATATGTATCGATGATTGCTACCGATTCTGACAAGAGGCATGTTAGTGAGGTTGATGATTTTTCCATACTCAAGGAGAAGATGATAAGAATGCAGATTTTGTTGACCAGGTTATACCCTTTTGTTGATTTACTACATTTCTATTTTGTATGTTTAATATGGTAATATTTTCCACCTATTGATGTTATCTGTCCTATTAATTTGCAGGATTCAATGGACATATCAATTGATGAGACAGAAGCCTTAAAGAGCCGGACAATTGATGTGTTTTTTCGCATACAATTTGTGATGAATAGAATAAACAAGACTTACCATGATAACCCATGTATTTCCATATGCTCTATTTATCAAATAAAAGGAATTCATTATTATTAAGTTTCATTTATCAAATAATTATCCCCTTAATTTATAACCAAAATAAAAAATCGACCATTAATATTCATTCATTTTTACATTTCAATTTGAAATTGGAATGGGAATTAGATTATGACAACATGGTTATTAAATTAGGAAAACGCGTTTATTAAATTAGGAAAATAACTTAGTAATCTAATTCTTTAATTTTGTTTACTGTAGTATCGAACAGAATTTAAGGCAATAATCATATTTGATCAACAATTTAGATGCAGTACATTGTACATAGTCAACAATAATATAGTAATCCAATTCTTTAATTTTCTTTAACGTAGTATTGACAATATTTAAAGCAATAATCATATAATCATATTTAAAAACGGTTAATGGCAAAAAATTTGATACTTATCAAGAGGCATGTGGTGAACTGAATTTACTAGATGATGATAGAGAATTTATTGATGCAATTACTGAAATAGGTGAGTTGGGTTCTGGGCATCAGTTAAGAAGTTTTTTTGCCTATTTATTAATTATGAACACAATGTCAAATCCTTTTGTTGTTTGGAACGCTACATGGAAGTTGTTGGCCGATGGAATTTTGTATGAAAAGAGAAAACAGCTGCACAATCAAGGTGTGTATTTTACCCGTATTTAGTATATTTTTCAAATTTTTGTGCTTTTTTCCCGAATATGATTAATCATTCTTTTCAATTCTAAGTATTTGAGTTAAATATTTACAGATTTTCAGCTCAGCGATGATGATCTGAAGACTTTATGTTTGATTGAAGTTGAGAAGTTGCTTCAATCAAATGGGAAGAGTCTAAAAAAATTTAAAACAATGCCGTACCCCGACATATTGAAAACAATCAACACCAACAACAAGTTAATTTTGGATCAATTAAACTATGACAAACAGGAAATGGCCAAATTACATGAATCAATGTTGCTGAAGCTAACTCAAGAGCAGAGGTCTGTTTATAATCAGATTATGGATTCAGTTTCGACTGGTGCTGGTGGTTTCTTTTTTTTATATGGTTATGGAGGCACTGGTAAAACATTTTTGTGGAATACATTATCTGCGGCCATTAGATCTAAAGGCTCCATTGTTCTTAATGCGGCTTCAAGTGGTATTGCAGCGTTGTTGTTGCCAGGGGGACGAACAGCTCATTCTACTTTCGCTCTCCCATTTTTGTTAAATGAACAGTCTACATGTGGTATTAAATGGAAGAGTGTAAGGGCTGAACTTCTTAGGAAAACTAAACTTATCATATGGGACGAAGCACCGATGATGCATAGGTTTTGTTTTGAGGCTTTTGACAGGACAATGCGCGATATAATGTCTTCTGTTAATCCAGAAGCCAATACTAAACCGTTCGGTGGAATGACAGTTGTGTTGGGAGGTGATTTCAGACAGATTTTACTTGTTGTCAGAAAGGGAAGTAGGCAAGACATTATTAGCTCGGCAGTTAATTCATCCGACCTTTGGAGTTATTGTCGTGTTCTAAGGCTTACCAAAAATATGCGGTTAGGCTCTTCCACAATTCAATCTGAGGAAGAAGAAATAAAAAACTTTGCAGATTGGATACTTTCTATTGGTAATGGTGAAACTGGTCCCGATGAGAATGGTCAATATGTCATTGATATTCCTCAAGACTTGCTTATTCAAGACTGCCATGATCCCCTGATGTCTTTGGTTAATTTTACATATCCTGATCTTTTGAGTAACATGAAAAATCCTTCATATTTCCATGATAGGGGAATTCTTGCACCGACACTGGAATCTGTTGAACATGTTAATGATTATCTTATGTCCATCATCCCGGGTACTGAGAGAGAATATCTGAGTTGTGATAGTGTTTGTCAGTCAGATTCAAATTCAGAAATTCAGCCTGACTGGTTTACTCCAGAATTTTTGAACGACATCAAGTGTTCAGGAATTCCTAATCACAGGTTAAAACTAAAAGTCGGTTGTCCTGCAATGCTTATGAGGAACATTGATCAAGCAGCTGGTTTGTGTAATGGCACTAGGCTAACTATAACTGAGTTGGGGAATAAATTTATTGGTGCAATAGTAATTACAGGAAAAAATGCAGGAGACAAGATATTTGTGTCAAGGTTGAATTTGATCCCTAGCGATCCTGGACTACCATTTAAATTTAGGCGCAAACAGTTCCCACTGACTCTTTGTCTAGCAATGACTATAAACAAAAGTCAAGGTCAATCGCTATCACAGGTTGGTATATATCTTCCTAAGCCAGTATTTACTCACGGCCAGCTATATGTCGCATTATCAAGAGTCAAATCTAGAAAGGGTCTGAAGTTGCTCATACTCAATGAAGAAGGTGCAGTCTGCACTACCACTACAAATGTTGTTTATCGTGAGGTTTTTGATAATGTTTAGTTTACACTCATCTTGATTTAATTTAGGCCAATAGATTTATAATTATGTGATATTTATCGTCATATTTTTTATAATGTTTGGCTAAATGTCTTATTTTGTAGTTTATATTATAATTGTATCTGATATTTATTATCGGTTAATTTGTTTGTTAACGATTTCATTCATGTTTTGAATTAATAAGACATTATAATCCCCGCTAATGTTTTTCCACCTCATGTGCTTCAAAGTTTAGACTAATACAAATACTACTCAACATCCTAGGTTTTCAATTAACACTATGTTGTATATAAACTCATGATCGCAGCATCAAACCACACGAGCATGCCTTTTATGACATAGTGTTAAGTCAATGTTGTAATGACAACCATGGCAAATTTCGGCACTTATTAGTTAATCAAGATTAAATTCCTAAACCAAAATCATAGAAATCAGTACCTTCTTTTTACGGTATTCAGGTGCTACTGCTGATGCGGCTGCACCTCAGACTGCTAATAAACATCCCAAATCCGTGATTATCAAATCTGCCAAAATATTGCTCATCTTATCTGCATATAAATTAACCAAGAAAATAACACATAAATGTGAGATGAGCAGAAGATTTTAGATGAGGTGATTAAATATGGTTAATGATACATTTGATTTTTCTATTTGACATCTAAATATGTAAATTCCAGCTTGGTCGGATATACGTTCAGAAATTATAATACAAATGGAACAATATGAATGGGATTATATTGGAACAACTATAAGTCAATACAAAATCATAAAAAATGAAAATTCGTGTACCTGGGTTTCCAAGTTCTCAAACTCTGCCAAAACTTCCTCTTCATCTTCTGCTGATATTTGCTCCCCAAGTATTGCATGAATTTTCTTCAAATTCAACAAAATATTGTAAACCATCAGCAAGTTTCATATATAAACAAAATAAAATAAAATGCAGGAGATGGGAATTGCAAAAGAAAAAGTAGCAGCTCACTGACATAAACAAAAATAACAAACAAAAAAAGTGTGGTCGATTGAGTAAGACTGAGTAACCTAACCTTTTACGACAAGATGGATGTTCAACTGCAATTAACGATGGCGGAACACGATGAAAAAGAATGCGAATTTTAAGGAATCGAACTTCAAATACAGTAGTCTAGGTTCAATTGGGAACAGTGTTTTAAAAACCGGACCGGCCATCGAACCGATGATGGTACTGGTTCACTGGTTCATTGGTCGAACCACCGGGTCACTGGTCGAACTGCATGATAAACCGAATTAAACCGAATTAAATCGGTGGAATGAACCGGTCTCTATGATAAAACTATATAGTTATTAAACCGAATAACTTAATCTTTAAAAAAAATCATAACACATAAAAAAAATTGAAAAATTGAAATAGTACATGAGTAATATAATTATAAACACAATTGAAATTGGGCCACATTGGAGTTAGGCCATGTATAATGGAAAGCCCATGAGTCATAGAAAACCCTAAAGAATACTCCCTTTATTTCATAGCCGTCAATCACTTCTTTTCCCTTTATTTCCTCTGCTATGCTCTGCTCCTCCATGTTGTGTCTATTATTTTACCTTATCATCTCTGCAACTACCTATGTTTATAATTGCATCATCTCTATTTCTTTTCACTCATACCCTTTCTTCTCTGATTCTCTTAGATCGGGTGCAAAAACAAAATTCCAGGTGGTTCAAGATGCAAAAATACAAGATTATATGTGTAATTCTTAGAAGTTCAGAGATCTAGTTTACATACTTTCTTTCTCAAAATTCTCTGAGATCTGGTTTACATTCTTTCTCAAACTTTTTTATTTCAAAATTTTCTCTAAATCTCCATCTTTTTTTATCGCGATCTCTCTTTTTGAATCAATGAAAAAGAAAAAAAAAACACACACAAGCATTTAAACCGGCGGTTTTTTAAAACCGCCGGTTCGCCGGTTTTTGCGGTTTTATCCGGTTCTGGCCGGTTCAATAACATGTCTGATCCAACTACTGAACCAGACCGCTGACCCTCCGGTTCCCGGTTCAACCGGTTCGACCGGCCGGTCCGGTTCGGTTTTTAAAACACTGATTGGGAAAGATGGTTTTAGGGTTTCAACAAGTTCTCTAGGTTCAATTGATTTTTAAGGGCTGAGTTTAAATGGTATTTTGGGTTTAATCGATTGGGACCACAATGTTATTGATCTATAATATATAACAATCAGATTCATGGTGTCAATGGAGTTGAGAGTTTTTGTTTTGAATATCAAGTTGAGGTTTTGTTGAATGTTGCAGACGATGATGGACTCAAGAAGAGAGAGAAGCGTGATACCTTGCTACGTGGTGGCCACACAGTCACTGAAAATCAATTGTCTTCGTTGGTCACATATGGAATTGGAGATGATGATGGGTCTTAGCATTGGAGATGTGTTTCACATTCGGTGGTTGCAATTTAGAGGAAAAATGTTTTGTTTTCTAACGGCGTTTATCAGTGAAAAGAAATAATCCAGGTGTTAAAATTCTATTGGAAAACACTAAGAACTGGACCTATGGAATTGCATCTAAGTTTTGTCCTTTTTTTTATTACTATTCTGCACCCAAATGAAATATGAACTCATAACCATATGTTTTTATCTTCTTTATCTATTTTTTTTTAATAAAATTAACGGTTTTATTTTAGTAGTTTATTTGGACAATTTATGAATTTTCCCTTTAATAATGATCTATTGGAGATATATATATATATATATATATATATATATATATATATATATATATATATATATATATATATATTACTGTAACTAATATAATGATTTTTAGTTTTCAACGCAATTTATTTAGAAACTTTTAACTTCTACTTGGTGACTTAATCGTAAATGTATTGATTTGATTATTATTATTTTTAACAAATTTATTGATTTGATTTTAAAACACAAGTTTTACCAATTGTCAGTTGGTTCAGTGGTGATTGGCGCTGAATTTGGTAGGGACGACTGTGGTTCGATCCCCGCAACTGCGATCCGGAGGGAGCTGGAATCACTTGATGTCAGAACTGACCCCGAACCAAATTAAACTGGTGGTGAAAAAAAAAAAATTGTCAACTAAAAAAAATAATCAATATAGTTGATCTGATTCGTCATTAAATATATGATTCTTCTGAGAAATTTAAATATCTTAACTAAAATTAATATTTATTATATTCTTTTTTAATTAGATTATATTATCATTTAAAAACTATAATCAAAACACAAATATATAATTCCTCCGGTCACATAGACATTTCAAATTTTACTACATGTGTAGTGAACAAATTCCGGTGTCTTAAAAAAAATTAACATTTTAGTCACTATTATAAGCAAAAGTTAAGTAAATGCGATTTATATTGAACATATTGATTTATGCATGTTAAATTTATATTATTTTTTTATTTTTTATTTTTAAATTTAAAATATATTAAAAAAAAAAATTTTTTGTCATATTTTTCCCCGTGCTCGGGTCCGGATACTAGTATGAATAAAGCCAGACTTATTCCTCTTTCTCTTTCTTAAAAAATGTTGGCCTCTCAGCAACTCTATTCTCTCCTTCATTTGATCATTAATGTCATTATTTCATTTGCTCCTTATTAAAAGTCCAATCTTTTCCCCCTTATTTTCGGTGCAAAATTTAACGCTAAAATAAAAGTCATTTACTTTGAATTTGTTCTTTCAATTTGACTCAAGAAGTTTACAAAAACGCTACTATTCTGCTTTCTCACTCCTTCTCTCGCCATTCTTCACATTGCAACGCCACAATACGCCTCGCCCTCACCCGAAAAGCTTCGACCACCACTGGCACCACACCACTCGCCTCTCACACCCGCCGCTACCTTTTCTCGCTCTTTGCTCGACCACACCACCTCTCTCTCTCTCTCTCTCTCTCTCTCTCTCTCTCTCTCTCTCTCTCTCTCTCTCTCTCTCTCTCTCTCTGTGTCTCTCTGCTCGGCGTATCAAATCAAAATCACCAGAAAAGCTAGTCTCCGCCACCACCACAAAAATTTTCTCTATCTCCTTCTCCCTTTTGTCTCCCACTCTCTCTTCTCTATGATTTTGATTTGGGAAATTTTGATTTGTTTATTTGATTGATTGATCGAATAAATACAGATAATAGATATACTCAATCCTTCTTATTGTGTTGTCATGTTGAGTTAGAAATTTTTGATTGATGATGTTGTTATATCGAGTTATAAAATTTTAATTGACAATATGTTGTCATGTTAGAGTTAGAAAAATTTTCTCTGCATAATGTGGTTTAGTTTCTCTTTAACATGCTTTTCCTAATTTCTGGACAGAACACTATTATACAATAATTAATTCATAATTAGTCTCTTCGCTCTAAGTATAATTAAGATGTGTATGCGTGTTTTAATCAAATTGCGTGTTAATATTGATAAAATGGTTGGATAATTAATTGTTACGCTCTTAATGCTTGTGCTGTATCCGAGCTTGCGTATCGGCTCAGTTTATTTCTTTCTTTGTTTAGTTTATTAATTTATCTGAATAGTTGTTACAAGAAACTCACTCGCAGTTCGCTAATTATGACGTCTTTGATAATGTTTATTGCAACCAGGAAAAACTGTAACAATGCATCCAAAATCAACAATTGTGCTTCCTGAAGATAGGCATGGACTCTATGCAATTGATGTTTTAGATCCTGACTTGGTATTCCTGATTTAAACTGAGTTGTGTGAACTGCATTGCTGATGGATGACAAATTGATTGGTCTAATTCTGTATCCATTTTGTGATTCAGGTAATTGAAAGTGAGGGTGTATATTATTTCCATGACATGATAGTTCAAATGCAGAAATGGGGGTATCAAGAGGGAAATACACTTTTTGGCTTTGGATGCTCTAAAGCTATTTATGATATGTTTGTAACTCCATTGTAATAGTACAATTGTTCTTGCAAGTTTTTTATAAAGTGAATTTTCAACTGCATCGACTCTATTTCCCATTTCAGATGATAGGTGAATAGGAAGTTTTTTTTTTTGAAACAAGGTGAATAGGAAGTTTAGGAACATATAATTGTTAATAGTTGTAGTGGCAGCATATAAGTAGCATATGAAAGGAATGGCACATTTAACTTCATTTTAATAGAATTATAAGTAGCTAAGTTTTAGTATTGAAAACTTGACCAAGTCTTAACATTAGTTTCAACACCAAACATGGCCATATAAGACTTCAACACTTCTACTTCAATTTCAAGGGACAATAAAATAAAAGGAGTTGTTACTCATGGCGGTAAATGATTGAATGGTAGTTTATCCTGTTTTTTGTTTCTATTTTTCCACTTGATTATGATTGAATCTCATTATTAGGTGGATGTATGAATCTTGAAGTTACATACATAACAAGTCGTTAGATCAATGCCCTGCTACACATTAACTTATTCCTCCCATGATGCATGATAATTCCAATGTGAAAGAAAGAGATGTGGTACTAAGAAATAAATATGTGTGTAGTGGAAAACAATTCCAATGTGAAACTTTAGTATTAGGCATTATTAGCTAATAACTTTAAAGTCGTAATTGCAGTTTAAAGTAAAAATTTGATGTTTAAAGTATGAATTGAACATAAAGTTAACCAAGTACATTCTCCTTTGTATATCATTGTTAAATAGGTCTTGAGTTTTACACAAACATGATATGATATGATCATGACTCTTGAGCTGTAGGAACAAATATCTACCTATTGATAGTGTAGACTTCAAATTAACCTTGCATAGTTAGCTTATTCTATGTATTGTGTGATATTTCTAGAGCTGTCAAAATGGACTAGCCCGTATGGGCCGGCCTGCTAAGCCCGCTAAAACATAGGGGTTGGACTCGATAACTTTTGCATTATTTTTATTGGCTTGGAGGCTACTTTATGAGTTATTGATTGTTATGCTAGATGTGAAACTTCTACTTATAAGTTAAAAGACATTGCCTTTTATATGTTTGTCCATATTAGAAGGTTTTCAACACAATGAAAATAATTGGGGCAATTTCCAGTCTTCCAAAAAAGAATATGATGTCAATAGTACTTAGTTCAAACATCATTATTTTGTTAGTAGATACATTGATGAGAGTATTGATCCTGTTTAAGCCAAACCTTAGGTTCAAGCAAAATGTGACTAGATTATAATTATATTTTTTAACATTGTGATGCTGCTGGCCGCCTTATACATTATACATGTAATTCATGGTAAGTTTAAGCCACATCCATTTAAGCATTTTACAGACCACACAAAGCAGAGTGTAGTTGAGGTTTGAATGCTATGAGCTGAGTCAAAATGATTTAAAGTAGTTTTATATTGCAAGTTTTCAATACTAATAATTTTAGAATATAGAAATAGTAGTAGTAGTAGTAATAATTACTCTGATCAACTAATGTCAATATTGCTAATGTATTAATGACATGCTTATATTATTTTAGGTACATCTCATTTGTGAGGCTGTGGATAATGGGCAGTGAAGTGCGATATGTTTTTGTTATGTAAAAAACAAGTAATGGCAACAAACCATTCATTCCTCAATCCATCGTCAGCGGCATCACTCCTTCAACCTACACAGTAACTTGAACATGATCGAAGGAATGTGCAGCTTCAGCCTATCCTTGGGTATTTAGCACATCTTACAATGTTTTTTTTTCTTTCTTTTTTTCGTTCTATTTGGTTGTGTTGACATTCATCATTTTGATTTATTTGTTGTTCAGGAAATAAACCTAAATTGAAAGAGCATATGCAATAATGTGTTGGTCATGCTGAGGAGATTAAAAAGCTTGCTAAAGTTCACACTCAGGTTTTTGAAGTAAAATAATTTATGGTTTTTTTATCATCATTTCTTCTTTCCTGATCATTAGAGTGAAAAATCTAGCTGCGTCCTTCTCTCATAATATGATGATATTTGCCCTTCTCTGACCTATGTCCACTTTGCAGCATCTCTGTCTTCAAGTCATTAATTTTTCCAAGTTTCATGGTCCTCGCCCTGTCAGACGGTACAAACGAGGGACAATCTTTTTGTTTTCATTTTGCTTTTACTGCAACTTTTTTGCTTGCTTCTTGCCACTGTAATTTCGATTTATCTTTTTACAGGATTCGAGTTAAAGCTTATTTATATAGTTTACCATTGCTACAAAGGAAAAGAGTATGAAAAGGTATGTTTGCATCATATTCTTTTGTCCAAGTTTCTTTGGATTGCAATACACAACATTTGCAAAAATAATTATTGGTATGTTTATGCGGATAAATGATTTGGTTATGATTGACATATCTCTGAAAATCACATCATATTGACATGGTCATTAGTATAGGTTTGTCGGTAATATATTTAGTAGGATTACACCACATTTTGTTATGAAATACAAATGGAAAATAGGATTCCATCTGACAAATGGGAATATATACTAGCCTCTATTATTTTTCATTTCTTTCATACTTTAAGTTTTATCTTTTGTGGCAGATTTGGCTTCATTTATCAAGTATAAAAGATATATGAGTAAATATTCGTTGAATCCATTGTTGCATGATCCCTATAGGATCTACCTTTGATAACTTGACAGTGTTGACCACTTGGTAAATAGTAGTTTCATCCTCTTTTATATTTACTATGTTTTATGGTTCTATAAATGGAATGTTAATTTGATTGTGAATGAGGAAGCCACAAATAATGATCTTTGTTTAGTTTTATATTGGATATACTCTTCAATTTTTCTTTTTTACCTTTTGTTTTGATTTCAAGTATTTTTTATTCTGCATTCTGTTTTGATGTTATTATATTTGCATTTATGGTTCTTTATTACTTTTGATCAAATTATATGCATATGGTTCATAAATGAAGACTACACTAGGTGTTGTTTTTTTATCTCAATATGAAATCAATTGGTTGATTGCATGATAGTGTAATGACATAAGAAGTTACAAACTTGATATAGAAGACTCTGAGGTCCGCAAAAGGAATGAGTCACCAACTTAGTCACCTTAGATAAGAATCTAGAAAAAATTTCTGTTAGAATATGAGTCATTGTTTTATGCCTGTTATCTTAAGAAACATTCATATCATCTCATGTACACCTTATGAAAAATGGAACGAAGGGGTAAAATGTTGAAGAAATTAGTTAATGCTAGGACGAATCTTTAGTCTTTCAAGTTTCAACCACTATTTTTATGTGTCTAAGCTCAATTCTCATTCCCCTGATTTTCAATGCATTCAGTTTACATCAAATAGTTTACATCAGTTTACATTAGATAATCTTTAGATGTATTTATGCAAATTCCATTTTATTATCCCTATCTAAAATGTTGTATGGCATCGATCTACATGTTTCCTTCGGGGTTTCCTTATATGCTTAACCCCCAAATTGTGGATGTTTGTCTTTGAACGAATATCTTATTAATATTAACTCATGTGGCAATGTGTCACTGCAAATGAATGAAGCAGAGAACAAGTACACAAAGTTATATTAATTCACGCATGCGTATTAATAGCTATGAACTGATATGGAAGATTCAAAGGTATGATATTTCAAATGATAATGCTATTCATTGTCTGATGTGGCTCTTCTTTTTTCCGTTTTGAAGAATTTGCTCATATTTTGTCCATAACTCAATTTCAAATTTTCCTGTTATTATATCTTAAGTTTAATGCTGAGGACTGCCTATGATATTTTCCAAACTTCAAAAGACATTTTTATTAAGTTCTATTTTTTTTTTTTAAACATATTAAGTTCTCATTATATGCTTTGATGTTATAGTTTCATGGTGAGGATATCCAACGGGTGTTAGTATATAGATTGATTACTATGACCCATTTACAGATGATTGGGTCTGATCAGTTTACTCTCTTGCAAAGTTCAAGTGATGCACTCTCTTTCACTCATTAATTCCAATTAATATTTGCATAAGGATCTCTACACAATTTAAAGAAATGACATCTGAAATATATTCTTATTAATTTATAGGATATGCCCCTGTTGTGTTGATAAAAATCCATATTTTTTTTCTTTCTTTCTTTTATCCATTATGGACTTGCAAATTTGAAGGTGGTGTAAATCTGAATATTTGAGTACCATTACTTTACCTTTTTCTTTCTTTGTTCTTTCCTTTTTCCAGTTTAATTATGCTTAAAAGACCATTAACTCTATTGAGTACCATTACTTTATGTTTTTTTTATATCTCATTCTTTATTCATTTTCATATTCGTTATTTTACAGGACTTTCGGAACATATTTTTTCTGCAGTGATGTTGCTATTCAACCAACAACCACGATAAAAAAGGGCAATAACCATTCGGACCATGGATTCAAATTGTGGTCCGTGTCCGCAATTGTGCCGCAATATTGCTGATGGTAGCCTTTACAGCTGCATCGCACTGCAATTGCAGCGTGATTTTCAATCCTGTGTGCGGCCACATCAAGAACTGCATCAGACGATTTCAACTATATTTGTTCAAATTTTCTCACAAAAATTCAAAATTTAGTACTCAAATTTCAATCAACTTTAGATCTAATGAAAAAATTTACATTTAACGGTTTCTCAATTTTGTATTTCTAGCACCTTTCAATTAGTATTTACGAAGTAAACTAAAATTGTGCTATATATGGTGAGGAAATAGTGTATTATCACACTGGTGCAGTGGTGCTACTTAGAGTAATTTGTGGAAATATAAAATTATTTCATACTGCTTAGTAATTTGTGCATTTGTTGAGAAGATATTTGTTTTACTTTGCGCGTCATAACAACGGCAATGACCACAATTGTAACTACCGCATCCGCAACTTCAATTTAAAACCATAATTTCAATTATATAGTATTTTCATTGAATATATATCAAGTGTATTTATGTTTAGTTTGAATAAGCATTCTTCTTATATAGTAATACTATTTTATAACTGATCAATATTTTTAAACCAGAGAAGAAAATATAATCTTGCAGTGATTAATCATCGATCATTTAGTATTATTTTTAGAGCATATATATTATTAACAAGATTAACAAGATATCTTGAATAATTGATAATTAATTAATATACATATCATGTAAGTCCGTATCTAAAAATAATTTTTATTTTTATAGAGATAAAAAATTTCTTTAACTCTTTTATAAATATATTTTTACCCGTGCTTGGCACGGGTCCGGATACTAGTTGCTCACAAGCCAGCATTTTTAAAGAAAGAGTAGGTCTGACTTTATCATATTTATAGATTTTTTAATCAATAAACACAAAAGTAGAACTCTCAATCGATGAGTTATGAGTAGCAGTATTTTTATATGACATGATAACATATTTCCTTGTGATTTTTGATAAGTAAATTTCACTTTTTTATGTTAATATATTTCATAATTAATGTATTTGGATTGTGTTATAGTTCAAATACAATAATTATACAATGAACCTAAAAATGTAAAATTTGCTTTTAAAATGTTATGGAAGAAGTAGTATATATGCAAATGAAATATCATAGCAGAGAAAATAGATGAAACATTTAATTTAATGCACACTATCATTATCAACTATACCAAAGTAGAATGCAATGTATATAATGTACTTAAAAAAAATGCAATGTATATACTCTCTATGATGGTCATTATTATGAGTAAGAAAACTACTTTTTAGTTTTATTGAAAAATTGATGTATTTGATATATATTATATAGATCAGATTGGTTTATATTATAGACCGGATACATAATGAACCTAACAATTGATTTTTTGCTTAATAATGAATTGCATTGAAAATAGTTGATGTAATTAATGCATGAATTAAGAGATAATGGTGCCGAAATAGCAAGGGTTAAGTCGGAGACTAATATTATATATAGTCTAGATACATAAGTTTTTCGATGCCCCTTATTTTATCAGTTTTTTACAAATAAATTTATAAAAACAACATCAACTATTAATAAATTTATTATTTTTATTACTAATTTTCCGCAATTTTGTCAACGCAATCATATATTTAAAGATGAAAATGGTATATTCAAATTCAGGCCCGGTTTTGGGCCAAGGCAACCAGGCCTCCAGCCCAGGGCCTCAAAAAAGTTGGGGCCTCATATTTTTTTTAAACCCATCATTTAAAATATAGGTTAAGTATTTGTTCGGACAACTAATTTCACAAAAGACTGTCTGGTTTGTTGTAATGTGCACCTAACTGGTATTTAACACTTCAAGATTGTGAGTTCGACTTCCCCTTAGGACAGTTTTGTTTTTTTTTTATTTATTTATTTAAGATTTCTATAATGAATTTACACAACTATTATTGTTTATTTCATAAATAAAAACACTCTATAACTCTGACAAAAAAAAAAAACTCTATAACTTATAAATAATTTGACTACTTTATTATTTTTTTCTAGAAAATTATATTAATAAAGAATTAATTTCTAAATTTAAGTTGTAATTTTTATTAAAAACACTATCAATATTTCTTTTTAAAAAAATTGTATTTTTATTAGTCGTCCATTTTTATTATTTATCCTGGGGCCTCCAAAATCTCGGAACCGGCCCTGTTCAAATTGTTCAATTTTTGGGCTTATGCCCTCTTGTTATAGAGAAAAATTGCTCAAATTTTTAAGGGTCATGTTAACTTGTGCCCTAAGGGCACATGTCAAGCTATCTAAAAATAGAAATATATAGCATTTAATGATATAAAGAATTTAATGTTTAGAAAATTGAATACAACACAAGTTCAATAAATATTTTCCACGTTTATTTTCTTAACATGTGCCTTAAGGGCACAAATTAACATTCTCCAATTTTTAAATGCCTAAATACAGATACAATTCTTTTTTTTTTTTTGGTATTCTTTTCACTTTTTGTGTTTTTTTATATTCACATAGGTATATTTATATGGACAAAACTTATGCAGTTCCTTATGTACTGTTCAAACTGTTCTCCAATGAAATGATGTCAAGTGGAATACTTATTCCACGTCTGCCAAGCTAAACGAATCTACTGCTACTTTCTTCTCCGTTAATATTCTTTGTTCTCTGTTAACCCACAACAACTTAAAAAAAGTCCCTACTCTGTTAATCTCAAGATAAAAACAGTCACACCTTACCGTGTTGGTTAGTAGAAATCAAACATAAAAGTGTTCGAAACTTCAACTATATTTGTGATTCTTAAATTGAAAGATCATTGGCCGAATTTAATAGCAAAACTACAACCACGTTGATTTACTCTTGCATAACTAAAACAAACATTAATTTGATATAAATGCAAGAATAATAAAAACGAACAAAATCAAATTAAGCTTGATAAGGATCTAATTAGTTAAATCAATGGTTGGAACTTGGAAATACTTAATGTTAAAAACTAGTTTACTGACTTTATAAAAAAACAGAAAACGAATTTTTCAAAACTGACAACGAAACAAATTATTGGCTGAGTCGCGTACTAGGTCGCTTTCTTTAAGACGTTTCGTGGAACTACTCGAAGAAGTGCACTGTAGTATATCAACCGCGAAGTCCCTAGGATAAAACAGCCGTTTTTCAAAAGTATACCGATAAACTACTGCACTGTAGTATCGGTCAGAATAACACCAAATATGGTACGAAATTTCGAACCACTCTAATTGATATACGAATATCAATTCTACGGCAACAACCGTTCAAAAATTGAAACAACAATAATTTAAAACGAAGAAGAAAAATAGAGAAGAAAGAAAGCAGTTTTCTCAGAATGCAGAGAAGAGGAAGTGAGTTTCAAACTGAAGAAATGAAGTGTATTTATAGGCAAGTAGGGAGCTGGAATCAGAGGATTTTCAGGAGCTGAAATTGCTCAGTCAAAATTCCAAACGTGGCAAAAAATCAGGGACACGTATTCTTGACCGTTTAACAGATAAAAATCTGTTTCAGACTTGGTCTAAGCACATTTAACATGTGCGAATTAAGGGACACGCATAAAAGAAATTTAAATTCAAAAATTTCTTAGTATTAAAAAATTAATATATCACCCGAGCCGAGCCGGCCGGCCGGCCGGACGGCGGCGGCGCGCGCGCGCGCGTGTGTGATATTCGACATTGTGTGTGGTCTCCCTTTCTTACAAAAGTGGGTACCCCAAGGGCACACCCTTGGTTGCCACTTTGTGGTATATAAACACTACCAAGTAGTGTGATCTTTCCAATGTGGGACTCAAAGAGTCTTTTTTCAATTCACACTATACATGGTTCTTACACTTGTGTTTATTTCAATACCAAGTTCCCTCCAAATTCTTCATCATGTTCCAACAATCCCCCACTTGAATTTAAAAAAGTTGTTTTAGTCATAACGTTAAACGTTTCAGTAAGATTGTGCATAAGCGAAGGTGAGCTATGTCTTGGAACCTTCACATAGCCAGTAAGAGCCTGATTAAGCAAGAGTGACGTTTAGTCTTGGAACTCTATCTCAGATTTTCCTCAAACAAGCACACAACCTTTCTTAAGGTGTTTTCTAAGGCCCGTGCATTAATGGCCCTGCACGTCTATTTAGCTTCATGAATGCTCTAGGAATTCGCCCCGAAACTCCAGAGGAACCGGCCTCAGTTCCACATTCATATAGGTGATTCTATCAAGAGTACTCCTGATGTACTCCACTCCTATAGAGTATAGATTTCATTAAGAGTTTTGCTAACTCAACCTTTCTCATTTCAGGATTCATGCCTCTTAATTTGCATGTTCATCTCATATTACTCACAACTTGTTGTTTACCCATTGGAACCTAATTTTTGGGATCTCTGGTCTTTTAGGTTGGGTTACCATCATAAGTAATTCACTTCATAGGCATTAGTCCCATCTTGACAGATGTATTTTGGACTTTATCTCTAGCCAGTCCTTTCGTCAAAGGATCTGCTAGGTTATCATTAGTGCGTACATGATCCACTCTCACAGCACCTGTAGTGATGAGCTCTCTCACTGTGCTGTGCTTTCTTCTAATTTGACGTCTTTTACCGTTATAAAAATGATTCTCAAGTTTAGCGATAGCTGCGGTACTATCACAATGGATCAAGACAGCAGGCATAGGTTTTTCCCATAAGGGAATCTCAGATAACAAGCATCTCAACCAGCTTGCTTCTTCACTAGCAGTTGCTAGTGCTATCATTTCAGATTCCATAGTGGAATGTGCCAAAATGGTCTGTTTCTTAGACTTCCATGATACAGCTCCACCGGCTATACTAAATATAAAGCCACTAGTTGCTTTGGAATCATCTGACAAGGTGTTCCAATCAGCATCACTGTACCCTTCAAGTACAGCTGGAAATCTCTGATAGTGTAATCCGAGATTCATGGTCTTTTTCAGGTATCTCATGACTCTCTCAATAGCGTGCCAATGCTCATTACTGGGTCTACTGGTAAACCTACACAAGAGTCCCACGACATAGGCGATGTCGGGTCTAGTACAATCAGTGGCATACCTAAGACTACCAATGATGCTCGCATATTCTGTTTGTCTTACGCTATCACCAGTGTTCTTAAGCAGTTTTACACTGGATCATAAGGTGTGCAGGCAGGTTTACAGTTAAAGTAACCGTATTTCTTTAGGATCTTTTCCACATAATGTGATTGATCTAGGGATATCCCCTTCTCAGACCTAGTGATTTTTATTCCAAGAATCACACTTGCTTCTCCGAGGTCTTTCATATCAAAGTTGTTACTCAACAGTGATTTCACATTATTTATGGCAGAAAGGTTTGAGCCAAATATCAGCATGTCATCTACATAGAGACATATTATAGTGCAAATGTTGCCATCACATTTATAGTAAATGCATTTGTCACTCTCATTGAGTCTGAACCCATTCAATATCATTAAGTTATCAAACTTTTCATGCCATTGTTTCGGAGCTTGTTTAAGACCATACAGAGATTTATCTAACTTGCAGACCTTAGTTTCTTGTCCATGTATAACAAACCCTTCAGGTTGTTCCATATAGATTTCTTCTTCTAAGTCACCATTTAAAAAAGCAGTTTTAACGTCCATTTGGTGTACAATTAAATTATAAAGAGCTGTTATTGAAATAAGTACTCGAATGGACGTTATTCTAGTGACAGGTGAAAATGTGTCGAAGAAATCTATATTTTCTCTTTGTCTAAAACCTTTGGCTACAAGGCGAGCCTTGTATTTTTCAATTGTGCCGTCGGGTTTTAGTTTCTTTTTCAAAATCCATTTGTAACCAATTGGTTTGCAGCCGGGAGGTAAGTCTACTAAGTGCCAAGTTTTGTTAGATTCTAGAGAATCCATCTCATCATTAATAGCATCTTGCCAAAGATCTGCATCCATCGATGACAAGGCTTCTTGAAGATTTGCTGGATCTTCATTCAATGTAAAGCTCGCATAATCTGGACCATAGTCTTTAGCAACTCTTACACGTTTGCTTCTACGAAGTTCATTTTCTACTTCGTCATTGCTATCCGCATTTGGTATCACTGGTAAGTGACTCGACTCAGGAATATTATCCTGTTCAGTGCCCCCACTATTTCTTGATTTAAAGGGAAATTTATTTTCATAGAAATCTGCATCATTAGATTCTATGATCACTTTTTCATTTAGGTCGTAAAACCTATATGCTTTACTGTTTGCTGCGTAACCAATGAATACACATTCATAGGCTCTACTAGCGAGTTTAACTCGCTTCGGGTCCGGTTTACGGACATAGGCTAGACATCCCCAAGTTCTTAAATAAGACAAGTTTGGTTGTCTTTTCTTTAATATTTCATAAGCAGATTCGCTTCTTTTAGATTTGGGAATTCTATTCAAAACAAAGCAGACAGTCAAAATTATTTCCCCCCACCAATGTTTAGCGGCACCAGAATTTAACATAATAGCAACAACTAATTCAGTAAGAGTTCTATTCTTTCTTTCTGCTTTACCATTCATTTCAGGGGAATATGGTGCGGTCGTTTCATGTATAATTCCATGTTGTTTATAAAAATCATTAAATAAACTAGAATTATATTTGGTTCCCCTATCACTACGAAGTCTCTTGATTTTCGTATTAAATTGATTTTCTATTTCTTTCACAAAAATTTTGAACATATCAAAAGCATCACTTTTATTTTTCATTAAATAAACAAAAGTATAATCTGAACAATCATCAATAAAAGTGATAAAATAACGTTAGTTATTTCTAGTCATGGTTCCATCTAGTTCACATATATCAGAATGTATAAGGTCCATTGGTTCAGATTCTCGTATAACCGATTTATGTTTGCTCTTTGTTATTTTTGCTTGACTACAAAATTCACATTTTTCTATGTCATTGAAACTAAGTTTAGGAATTAATCCTAAGTTACTAATATTCAAAATTGAGCGTTTATTAACATAGCAAAGTCTAGAATGCCAAATATTAAAATCATACAAAGAGTAAACAGAAGGAGAAATTTTATTCATAACATTAAATTCAACATTAAGCTTAAACATGCCATCAGAGGCGTACCCTTTCCCAATAAAAATACCATTCTTAGTGATGGTGTACATATCAGCCCCTATAGTTTGATTAAACCCAGCCTTATTCAAGAGGAAACCAGAAACAAGATTCTTCTTCATCTCAGGAACATGAAGGACTTCCTTCAAGATAAGAGTCTTTCCAGAGGTGAACTTCAGAACAACATCTCCACACCAGCAACAATAGATGTATGAGCATTACCCATCTGCACCTTCCTATTTTCAGCATTCGTGTATGTTTTAAACATAGCACGATCATAACAGACATGGCGGGTAGCGCCAGTATCTATCCACCATCCATCAGTACCACCGACCATATTAATTTCGGTGATCATAGCAGCATATGGCTCATCAGCCACATTCACATTAATATGTGCAAGATTAGCCGATTTAGGCCTCTTTGGATTTCTGCACTTCTTTGACATATGACCTGTTTTCCAGCAATTGAAGCAATAAAATGGCTCAACAGCGTCATTTCTAGGAGGTGGTTGTTGCTGTTGTTGCTTAGCAATATGGCCCCTAACCGGGTTACCATTCTTAACTCGGTTTTGAATGCGGCTCTGATTCTGATTTTTTAAAGGTTTGCCCGTAGGCTTCAGAGCTGCACCGAATTTCTTTTTATTGGTGTTAGAAACAACCAATATCTTTTCTTCCTCTTTCATATCTTGTTTCCGAGATTCTTCTTCTATACGAAGACGGGTAATCAGACCCTCAATGGAAAACTTCTTTGTCTTATGACGGAGCTGATTCTTAAAGTCCTTCCAACTAGGGGGCAGCTTATCAATAATGACAGAAATTTGAAACTGCTCATGTAAAGGCATACCTTCGGTTATTATCTCATGAGCAATCTTCTGCAGTTCATGTGACTGCACTTCCACCGACCTCTCATCAACCATCTGGTATTTCAAATACCTGCTCACAGCATACTTCTTCACACCAGCTTCCTCAGTATCATACTTCTTACTCAGAGCCTCCCACACATCACTGGTTGTATTGTAAGTTCTGTAATAATCATACAGATCATCTTCCAAACCATTAATGATATAGTTTTTGCAAACATAATCATTATCAATCCATAGCTGCCTATCTATTTCTAGTTGCAGCGCTTTTTCTTTAAGCTGTTCTGCCGTGGCCTTGCCTTTGTCTTTTTCGGCAGATACAGCATCACCGTTGGTGTTAACGGTCTGAACGGTCTGTTCATTAGTTCCTGAAGCCGAAGCATCAGCAGGAACCACAGGAATGGGTTGTTTCAAAACGTAGGCACATTTTTTCAGAGTTAGGAAGAAAAACATTTTTTGCTGCCAACGTTTGAAATGGTTACCCTCAAACTTAAACGGCCTTTCGGTAGCACCGACAGATGAATTACCAATAATCTCTTCGTTTGCCATGATATTTTTGAAACGTCTTAAAATTGTTAAAAACTGGTTTACAGACTTTATAAAAAAAAACAGAAAACGAATTTTTCAAAACTGGCAACGAAACAAATTATTGGCTGAGTCGCGTACTAGGTCGCATTCTTTAAGACGTTTCGCGGAACTACTCGAAGAAGTGCACTGTAGTATATCAACCGCGAAGTCCCTAGGATAAAACAGCTGTTTTTCAAAAGTATACCGATAAACTACTGCACTGTAGTATCAGTCAGAATAACACCAAATATGGTACGAAATTTCGAACCACTCTAATTGTTATACGAATATCAATTCTACGGCAACAACCGTTCAAAAATTGAAACAACAATAATTTAAAACGAAGAAGAAAAATAGAGAAGAAAGAAAGCAGTTTTCTCAGAATGCAGAGAAGAGGAAGTGAGTTTCAAACTGAAGAAATGAAGTGTATTTATAGGCAAGTAGGGAGCTGGAATCAGAGGATTTTCAGGAGCTGAAATTGCTCAGTCAAAATTCCAAACGTGGCAAAAAATCAGGGACACGTATTCTTGACTGTTTAACAGATAAAAATCTGTTTCAGACTTGGTCTAAGCACATTTAACATGTGCGAATTAAGGGACACGCATAAAAGAAATTTAAATTCAAAAATTTCTTAGTATTAAAAAATTAATATATCACCCAAGCCCGGCCCGTCCCGAGCCGAGCCGGCCGGCCGGACGGACGGCGGCGGCGCGCGTTTGTGATATTCGACATTGTGTGCGGTCTCCCTTTCTTACAAAAGAGGGTACCCCAAGGGCACACCCTTGGTTGCCACTTTGTGGTATATAAACACTACCAAGTAGTGTGATCTTTCCAATGTGGGACTCAAAGAGTCTTTTTTTCCAATTCACACTATACATGGTTCTAACACTATGTGTTTACTTCAATACCAAGTTTCCTCCAATTCTCATCATGTTCCAACAATCCCCCACTTGAATTTAAAAAAGTTGTTTCAGTCATAACGTTAAACATTTCAGTAAGATTGTGCATAAGCGAAGGTGAGCTATGTTTTGGAACCTTCACGTAGTCAGTAAGAGCCTGATTAAGCAAGAGTGACGTTTAGTCTTGGAACTCTATCTCAGATTTTCCTCAAACCAGCACACAACCTTTCTTAAGGTGTATTCTATGGCCCGTGCATTAATGGTCCTACACGACTATCCCAGTTTCATGAATGCTCTAGGAATTCGCCCCGAAACTCCAGAGGAACCGACCTCAGTTCCACATTCATATAGGTGATTCTATCAAGAGTACTCATGATGTACTCCACTCCTATAGAGTATAGATTTCATTAAGAGTTTTGCTAACTCAACCTTTCTCATTTCAGGACTCATGCCTCTTAAACTTGCATGTTCATCTCATATTACTCATGACTTGTTGTTTACCCATTGGAACCTAATTCTTGGGATCTCCAGTCTTTTAGGTTGGGTTACTATCATGAGTAATTCACTTCATAGGCATTAGTCCCATCTTGACAGATGTATTTTGGACTTTCTCACTAGCCAGTCCTATCGTCAAAGGATCTGCTAGGTTATCATTAGTGCGTACATGATCCACTCTCACAGCACCTGTAGTGATGAGCTCTCTCACTGTGCTGTGCTTTCTTTTAATTTGACGTCTTTTACTGTTATAAAAACGATTCTCAATTTTAGCGATAGCTGCAGTACTATCACAATGGATCAAGACAGCAGGCATAGGTTTTTCCCATAAGGGAATCTCAGATAACAAGCATCTCAACCAGCTTGCTTCTTCACTAGCAGTAGCTAGTGCTATCATTTCAGATTACATAGTGGACTGTGCCAAAATGGTCTGTTTCTTAGACTTCCATGATACAGCTCCACCTGCTATACTAAATATAAAGCCACTAGTTGCTTTGGAATCATCTGACAAGGTGTTCCAATCAGCATCACTGTACCCTTCAAGTACAGCTGGAAATCTCTGATAGTGTAATCCGAGATTCATGGTCCTTTTCAGGTATCTCATGACTCTCTCAATAGCGTGCCAATGCTCATTATTGGGTCTGCTGGTAAACCTACACAAGAGTCTCATGACATAGGCGATGTCGGGTCTAGTACAATCAGTGGCATACCTAAGACTACCAATGATGCTCGCTTATTCTGTTTGTCTTATGCTATCACCAGTGTTCTTAAACAGTTTTACACTGGGATCATAAGGTGTGCAGGCAGGTTTACAGTCAAAGTAACCGTATTTCTTTAGGATCTTTTCCACATAATGTGATTGATCTAGGGATATCCCCTTCTCAGACCTAGTGATTTTTATTCCAAGAATCACACTTGCTTCTCCGAGGTCTTTCATATCAAAGTTGTTGCCCAACAGTGATTTCACATTATTTACGGCAGAAAGGTTTGAGCCAAATATCAGCATGTCATCTACATAGAGACATATTATAGTGCAAATGTTGCCATCACATTTATAGTAAATGCATTTGTCACTCTCATTGAGTCTGAACCCATTCAATATCATTTACTTGAGTATCAATTGCTTGATTCTATCCGTGTGTGATTTGTGATACTTTCAGTGCAATAGCTTGTTGCACTCATGTGATCAAGAGGCAAAGGAAGGGAATTCACACTTTTTACCGGCTCTTTGATTCGACCTAACCGTGAGGTATTGAGCCAAACACTTCTCATTCTTTCTATGTGATATCCACTCTTGTATTGTCTCTCGATTTTGCTTGTCGTCTCTTTATTTGATTGGTAATTTTGTCGCACACACGAGGCATGTTGTTTTGGTACCTTTGAGCCTTTCTATCCACCCTTACATATACATCCTTTGCTTAACCAATTTGAGCTGAAAGAAAATATGTTATTTTTGCAAAACCTTAAGAAATTTTTGATGAAAAAAGGAATGACTTTCTTGGAGGTTAGGGACCTATTTAGTGGTTGATGCGCAATGCTCACCACTAAGTTTGGGGTTGCTCTTTGGAATTAGCAAACAATAAAGTTTGGGGTGAGGGTACTAGAAAACTTACAAAAAGTTTTGGTTGAACAAAAATTGAAATTTTTTTCAAAAGATTCAAGGCCTATAGAAAGTAATGTGAAAGAAAATTGATGAAAAGAATGAAGAAAAAAGAGATGAATGTTGAAAAATAGAAAAGAAATACAAAAAGAAGTGATAGCCTTGAATCCAATAAGAATTGCAAAACTTTGTTTGATGAATTGAAAAAGTTCTCTAGTCCACTATAGTTCAAAAGAAAAGAGTTTTGGTTTATAAATTTTTCTTTGACTTTAGGGGGGTCTAACTCCAATTTTTTCTACCACTTATCCTAAAATGTCACCATCCACCCTAACCAAGCCACGTTATAACCCTTAAGACCTCTAATGTGTGTGCGCAAAGTGAACCGAATAAATTTCTAGACTACTTGCAAAATTATTGTTGACTTGCTTGATGTGTTGATTTGAGTGATTTACCATGATTGAAGAGTGTATGTGAGGATTGTGATGAAATCATAGAGCATCGGTTGAAAAGTGTGAATTACTTGAAAATGTCTTGCGGGAACTATTGTTTAATTGAGTGTTGCTTGCGAGTGGACCATTGATCATCAGGTAAGTCTCACGCATGTATGATTCGAGTAATCTAAGGAAAATGACAAGGTCTTCACACAAAAGCTTGAGGTAAAGGTTGTTTCCTCGAGGACAATGAAATGTTTAAGTTTGGGGTTGTGATGACGGATCGTCACACTCTCATAATCCATGCTTATTTGAGGGACATTAGACTCATTTTAGAGGGTTTTAAGCAATAAAATCAAGAGAAATCAACTTAGAAGCAAGGTTACTTGGAATACAAGAAAGAAGAAAATTATGCAGAAAAATACAGTTTTGCACTACGCTGGGGGCGTGGTCCATCACGCGCAGCGTGATGCTTATCACAGAGAGACCAAAAACCTGCTTTGATCACGCGCGGTGTGAAACTCTGACCTGAGAAGATTGGCCACTGACTAGTGATCACGCGCAGCGTAGCGTTAATTTCAACAACCACGCGCAGCGTGGTAGATCTCACGCGCAGCGTAGTGTTAATTTCAGCAACCACGCGCAGCATGGTAGATCTGACGCGCAGCGTGGTTGCAATTAGTATATATAGAAATGTTAGTTTTCTGGACAGAGGTTCAAATTTTTCTGCACTGGTTCACATATTCTGATATTTTGAGCAAGAACGAAGGCTTGGTCCTGGAACGAAGGGTACAACTGCAACATCTTCAACACAATGGAGTCAAGAACCATGAAGTTGAAGATAGAGGTTGATCAGATCAAGATGAGGAGCTAGATTCTTCATCGAGGTAGGATCTAGGATAGCTTAGAATGTAGTGTGTTGTTGTGTAATCTAATGTATCCATGAAATTTCTCTTGTAATAGTATTCACTTAATGCAAATCGATGTTTAATGCTTTATGATTCTTGATCAGTTTTATAATGAATTTAGATTTAAATCACGTATGAGAATATTGATTTAATTTCCGAACTGATTGCATTAAGCACTTGAGTGTTTCCGGTCGAGAGATTGAAACATAGAGTGTAGCGAACGATCAACGCGTTTTCAAATACTTCGTAGTCGGTAGCTTACATCCGAGAGATTGGAGGAGTATCGACAACGGATAGGGTGAATTTTGACAAGAGATTGCGATTCACCATATTGTTGATCTAGTTGTGAATACTTGAGTGATTTCATATGATATGTTAGATTGCATGCGATAAACTATAGACTAGGTGATTCTGATGATTCTACATCACTTTCATACCATTGAATTAAACACATTTTCTTACCGTCAAACTACTCAACTAAACCCCCAAATATGTTTGTTAATTTCAATTATGTTCATAGACATAATTCCCTTGTATAATCGCGCAATCCATGTGGATCGATACTCTTTTATTACTACGTGGCGATATTCGTACACTTGCGAATAAGTCATCATCAAAGTTGTTAGACAACAATGATTCACTCCATTCACAACATGAATGTTTGCTCTAAACATGTAAATCACTTACATAGAGACATGTGATAATGCAAATGCTATTTACCAGTTTATAGTAAATACATTTGTCACTTTCATTCACTTTTAAATTAATTTGATATCATCAAATTGTTAAACTCTTCATGACATTTCTTATGGCTTATTTAAGATCATATAAAGTACTATATGACTTATAGACTTTATTTTTCTTGCCACCCATGAGTTACAAAATATTCATGTTGTTCCAAATAAATTTCTTCTTCCAATCACCGTAAAAACAAAGGAAAAACAGTTTTGACATCCATTTGGTGTACTATTCAATTATAAATAACATCAAGAGATTTTAGTACCTTTATGGATGTTATTCTTGTGACAACGAGAAAAACTTTTGAAGAAATATTTTTTTTCTTTATCTAAAACCCTTGGCTACTATCATACCCTAATTTTGTCCCATCTCTTTTTTTTCATCCACATTTTTATTTTTCTATTTTTTATTATTATTGTTTATCATTATTATTATAAATAATACTTCCTCCGGTCTTTTTTATAAGGAACACTTTGAAAAAATCACACAGACCAAGGAAACACATTTAACATAGTTATTTTCATTTAATACTCTTATAAATTTAAATTTATTTCATGTTTACCCTTATTTAATTACTTTTTATTCAACTAACTTACTTATTTTTAAATTCTCTTTCATAATAAATAAGTGCATAACTGAAATTGAACATTTGAAAATTAGTCAAAGTTTCTTATAAAAAGGACCAAATTTTTTTCCCAAATTATTACTTATAATAAGGACCGGAGAGAGTAATAATTAAAATAGAAGGAAGAAGACAAGGGGGGGGGGGGGTGAAGACGACAACAACAACAACAACAACATCGCCCACCCCCTTTCCATTCAAAACCAATTTTTCTAACCTTTTCTCAAAAAAGATCAAGCATCTCTAAACAACCAAAGTAGTGGTCTCCTCTTCCCTTTTTTTGTTGACATCAAACCCTAATTTCATCACTTTTCCCAAATTCGAAATCCATTAAAACCACCTCCAACCCTCAAATTTCTTCACCCAAATCACTCCAAACACCTCCCTAAGCTTGAACCCACAAGAAAAACGAAGAAAAACCATCAATAAAAGCTTACACAAGGTTCAAAAATAGCCAAGAAAAGAGTAGGTGTTAACCTATCTAAACAACCTCAAAACAAGTAGGTTTCTAAACGTTTTTTACTCATGAACACCTACTGAAGCTTTTACAACCCTTAATTTTGTTTAATTCGTTCAAATGTGAATTTTAATGTTTTTTTGGGTTTTAAAGTTTCGAACTTTTTTTGATATACAAACACCTTTTCAAAAATCTAAGTTTATATTCATAATCTACGCAAGATTTCGAGTAAAATGGTATATCCACTTTCAATATTTGGTCAAGAATTGATGTAGTTGTTGATAGGGGCCGAGAGCTTCATGAAGCTTCAATGGCTTCCTTCCCTTCACTCTTGCGTGAGGTTGAAGGAGGGGAGGTTGAAGTCATGTCCGTCAGATTTCATTTAAATAATCCAAGGGCCGAGATCTGTTATAGGAGTTTTAAATCCTGGCCGCTTGATTCGATCAAAAGGCTCCAATCCATGACGTCTACTGTGAGCCTCTGTTCCCATGACACACTGGATCCTCTCCTGTTTATTTTTTGTTTGGACGAAAATTAGTCTGGGCTGGGCCTGGTGCTGCTTGCTTCACCCCCAGAACCCAGTTTTGCACCCCCTCAGTTACGTTTTGCTTATTTGTTAGTGCTTATTCAAATAAGACCTTATTCACATAAGTGCTTATTTAGATAAGTACTTATCCATTGGAAATGATTATTTGAGTTATTGATTAATTAGTCAATTAATTAAACCCTTGATTAAGTGAGTAACCATTTAAGTTGTTTGATTAAAAATGCTTAAATTACTAAGTGCTTAAATGGTTAAACACTTAAATAAGTGATTATTAGTTAAGGGATTAATTAATCAAAACCTCTTAAGCTTATTTTAATAATTTCATATTTAATGTTTGATTTACTTATTTGATTTAATACTTTCATCTCAAGTTTGTTTCTCAAAAGCACTTCTTTACTTGAAAAACCTCGTAACTAAAATAAATGGAATGAAAAAGGGCTTGTTTGACGTATGGCTTTCTTCCCTGAATAATTTGAGGCCCTGACGTATGGCTCGTGACTCGAATTATTCTCATTCTTATTCTTTTCTCTAAACAATCATGATTAAGCAAAATTGACCGGTTGACAAAAGCTTCAGTCCATGCATACATTTATTGTTATGTTATATCTGCTTGGTTTGCTTTTAAGTTATCTTGCTTAAAACATATCAAATTAAATCTTAATTGGAATGAAAAAGGGTTAGTCTGACGTATGACTTTCTCTCCCCGAATGATTCAAGGCCCTAACGTATGGCTCGTGACTTGAATCATTCTCATTCTCGAACGCTAAAAACCATTAAAACACTTCATCATATGCTTCATCTTTTCTTTTGACTTTCTTAAATCAAATAAAAGAATTTAAGCATGATTAGAGTGAAAAAGGGTTAGTCTGACGTATGACTTTCTTCTCCGGATAATTCGAGGCCCTGACGTATGGCTCGTGACTCGGATTATCCTCATTCTCGGACGTTTTCATTAAAACTCCTAAAATGAACTCAACACACTCAAACCTTTTCTCTGCCCACGCGCGTAGTAAAAGTAAAACTCTTTTCATAAAACGGGTGACGTTTTCGTCCTTTCTCCGTAACACAAACAACGCTTAAGCCTTCACTTTGCGAGCATACAAGCAGCGTTTAAATACGAGAATGCGACATTCTTCGTAATACAAACCACGCTTAAGCCTCCAAAGTGCGAGCATACAAGCACCGTTTAAATACGAGAATGCGACTTAGACGTCATTCGTCTAAAAGCAACCAACCCACAAACATTTTCTATCCTGAACTACGAAACTCTGATTTTCCCATTGCACCTGGGAATATGTAGGAGCGGGATTCAACATCTTGTCGGGCACAATAATAAAAAACAAACATTTTTCCCTATATCCATAATCCCAATAATAGTAATAAATAAAAAACTTTTTCTATCGATGAAGCAAGAAACGAACAATTAAGCAAACATTAAAAACACATTAAAGCAAACAAACAGTTTCCCTCTAAAAGGTTCCCGTCGAGTACAACGGATGTGAGGGGTGTTAATACCTTCCCCTCGCATAACCAACTATCGAACCCATTTCTCTACCCCTCAAAGTTTTCTCGATATTTTCCTTTCCCTTCTTTGGGATAAATAAAATTCGGTGGCGACCCTGTTATTTTTCGAGTGTTCACACTCGAGGATATTTTTCGCGCCGCGACAGCTACAAGGTGAGCCTTGTATTTATCAAAATTCCATAATGTTTTAGATTCCTATTCAAAATTCAATTACAGCCCATTGATTTGTACTCAGGAGGCAATTCTTTCAAATGTCAGGTCTTATTAGACCCTAGAGAATCTATCTTATCTTTTATGGCCTCTTGCCATATATCAGCCTTCAAGGAAGACAACATTTATTGGAAACTAATTGTAGATTCTCTTCTAATGTATAAACCATGTAACAGGGTTCACACTCTTTAGCAACTATTTCTATCTTACCTCTTCGAGGTTCATAACATCTTGTTTGATGTTCTCATCACTGCTTCTGATCACTGGAATGTGATAAGTTACAATACCCCCACTAGTGCCCCCACTATTTCTCAATTTAAAGAGAAATTCCTTTTCATAGAAATCAACTTCATTTGATTCTATGATCACTTTAGCATTTAGGTCATAAAACCTATAAACTTTAATGTTAATTATATACTCAATGAGTACATATTTATAGGCTCTACTGGTTTCTGGAATTGAAACATAGGTCAGATAAACCAAGTTCTAAAATAAGACAAATTAGATTGTCTTTTCTTCATAATTTCATAAGTAGAAATTTTGTTCTTGTGCTTAGGCACTTTACTTAGCACAAAACAATCAATTAATTAAATTTCCCACTAATGAGATGTAATGCCAAAATTAATTAAACATGATTGTAACAACTAGCTCGGTAAATGTTCTATATTTTTTTTGCTTTACCGTTCATCTCAAAAGAGTAAAGTGCAGTTGTTTCATGATAATTTCATACTCATTAAAAATGTGGGAATCATATTTTTGTGCCTCTATCAAAATCATTTATTTTCTTATTGAATTACTTTTCAATTTCAGTTCCATATAATTGGAACATGTCAAAAATATCAATTATCACTTTTATTTTCATAAGATGTATGAAAATATATGCTTAATTAGTAAAATGGTCCCTTAAAAATATTTTTGGTTTCACATTGGTCCCTTAAAAAAAGGTCTGAATAGGTCCCTTAAAGTCATATCCGTTAATCAGTTTGGTCCTATTCAGACCTTTTTTTAGGGACCAACCTGATTAACAGAGATGTCTTTAAGGGACCTTGTCAGACTTTTTTTCTTTAAGGGACCTATTTACACTTTTTTTTTCTTTAAGGGACCAATCTGAAACCAAAAATATCTTTAAGGGACCATTTTACTAATTAAGACGAAAATATAACTTGAAGTCTTGAACTGTCATTAGTCAAAGTGATGATTTTTTCTGTTTCTAATAGAGTTTTAATTTACATTGTGTATCTGATTCTTGAATAATTTGTCAGTTGGCTTTAGACCTGTGAATTTCTTTCTAGTGTTGTTGTTCAAGACAACAAGCACTTCATTTTTCTGATTTTGTTTTCTAGCTTCTTCTTCAAAACGAAGACATGTTATCAGAAATTCGAGGGAATATCGTTTAGCCATTTTATCCTTATAGCTTGTTCAATTTTAAAATAAAATTGGAATCACTTTCTTCAAAAGTAGCAACTCTTTTGTTATTATAAAACCATAATTTTTTGTTGCCAATATTTGAAGTGATTTACATCAAACCGAAACGGTTTGTTCTAGTCCGCAATATCATAATCTGAGCCAGTAATTTCATCGGTAGACATGGCAGAAAAGAAATGTCTTAAAATTGTTGTTTCCGAGGTTCAAAATCATTAAAATTAATTTTCAGCCACTGAAGAGATTACTGGATTGAGTCGATTGAGTCGCGGGTCGATACGCTCTCTTTAAGACATTTCGCAGCACTGCCCAAAATTGTGCAAGGCAGACGATCAACCACGAAGTCCCTAGGATAAAACAGTTCAGTTCTACTGATATCGATAAATATTGCACTGTAGATATGGTACTAAAACCATTGCGCTATGATTTTAAGTCCATTCTAACACGGTGCTATGACCGTTTTAATATGGTACAGGGACCATTCTTATATGCTAACTAAGACTATTCAAATCATAGGGAATATGATGCTACCATTCTTTAAATTTGAAGAAACTGTGGTACTAGAATCACTCTTAGTCTCTTAAAAATATAATAATAATACTAAAACTAGTATTACTCAACTTTGAATAATTTTCCGTGTTCTCTGAACAATTAGAAACAAAACTGAATACAAATAAAGAAACTATTTCGTGTGCCTAATTTCATTGACTCTAGTTTTCAATACGACACAGTTCAATACTAATAATATCATTCTTCTGTCTCCGATTGGATTGAATATGAATAGCCATGAGTGGATATTCATCAACATTTTGCATGACACCACAACACAAATTCTATAATGATACTACTAATAAGATATCGAAAACCTTGTGGAATATTCACAGCAACATACCCGTGTTTCCTTATTAAATATATAATTACTAATTACACCAAGAAATTAATCTAGCTAGTGTGAGGTTGTTAGCCTCTATCTTGCCACTAAACTTGCCCACCATTTGTTTCAAAACAAAATGAAAGATAGCATACCTGTAGGAGAGGTTTAGGACAATCACAACATTAATATTGCACTTCACGTTGTCACCAATCATGGCATGCTAATAATAATAATCCCATCTCCATTTCTCCATTCCTCAATTCATAGCATATAGTACGTGATTAATAATTATGAGGAAGAGGGCTTCGGCTACTTATTTTTGGAAACGTGGAGTTCCATTCATGTGCAGCCGTCACAAACTTTCTAATTGTTAATTTGGCTTTTAGGTTTTTAACACTTATATAGTAAAATAAAATATCAAATACTTCTTAATAGGAACACATGCTTACCTTTTCCACTACTATTTCTATTATTATTTTTATACTCAAAATACACATTAGTATATAATACATACTAATATGTTCTAGTACCCGATGTGAGACTTAAACATTTTATTTCAATTCACACAAAATGTGTTCTTTGTTCCAACATAAATAAAATCTACTTATCTCATCATGCTCTACACAATCTATAAATTTAATTATGGTTTTGAGCACTTTCACCGGAGACCACCGTACCGGAATTTGACATCACCATGCTGGAAATTCTCATCACCTACGACAACAAAAATCATCTCTTCAATTCTCATGCAACCAACAATAAAGTCAGAGATTCATCTATTACACAAAATCATAATTGTATGTTGTTTTTTCTGTTGGTTTATGTTAAGATTTTTGTTTGGTTTGATAAATAAAAATAGCAAGAAATATGTATTCATTTTATCTGACCGAGCATAACAACAAAATTTGGGTTTTATTTTTTCTTCTCTCTTCTCCACTCCTGTAGAGTTTTTTTTTTTTATAAGAAAAATATATTATAAGGGAGTACAAGGGGTACTCAAACCCTTACAAAAAAACACACCAAATCAATAGTTTTGAATACAAGACAAAAGATCTAAACACCAACTTGAAAATGGATAGCAAGATTTACGACCATAACGATTAGTAAACCACACCCAAGAGGAAAGCTTGATTGCATCCACAACCGACGATACATCCGGAAGTACTCCTTTGAAAATAACTAGATTACGGAACTTCCATATGTTCCAAGAGGTTGCCAACCAAACCAAGTAACGTACGCACCCTTTGTCTTTCACATTAAACAGATCACCAAATAGAGTAAAATGATGCCAACCTTCAGCTCCTAAAGGTAAAATCTGTTGGAACAAAATTGATTTAAAAATGTTTGCCCCTAAATCTATAAAGGTTTTGATGATAACAAAGTATTAATTAACAATTGGAAGGACTAAAAATTTATTTTAAGTGTGCAGATATAAGCATCATATAAGCTCTGAATGAAGTTCAGAGGATGTGAATTCAGAAGTTCACAAGCGCTCAGAAGATGTTGGACTTCAGAAGTTACAACCTTCAGAGGATGAAGTCTTCAGAACTTCTTGAGTGACTAAAGCGTCATCAACCTCTGAAGATCTTTTTGATATCTGTGAAGATTCTCTTTGCAAGTCAACTCTTCTACCAATGAAGAAAAGGACCTTTCAAGCCTGATCAGTTCAGCTACCCTCTGTTTGTCTGTTCTATCTTGAGAACGTGGGTCTTCAGTTTTGTTAGCTGAATAAGGAAAGTCTTCTCTGCTGTAGTCAAAGTACCTGAAACTCTTTCTTAGTTTTGGATACAACCAAACTGCATCAAGACAGACTGCTTGAAGACAAAAGATTATCAACTCCAACGGTTCCTTTTGCAACGACTCTTTTCTAGTGGTATATATACTAGAAGATTCAGCTACAACAAAATAAGAATTTATCAAGAATTGAACGTGCGCTGAACAAACTCTGAACTCTGTGTATACAAGCTCTGAACCTTTCATCAAGTGTTTTTGCACTTTAGTCAAATACTCTGTATTATTTGTATTTGCTCTCTTTAGGTTCATCTAAGAGCACTTGTATATTTTTATACACTTTACTATTCTTGAGGAAACTTAAGCTTGTGTGCTTAAGTGTGAAGTCTCTTGCTTGTGTGCTTGAGCATTGTTGAGAAGTCTCTTGCTTGTGTGCTTGAGCAGGTGTAATCTTGTGTGATTATAGTGAACTCCCTTGGAAGTGCAAGGGGACTGGACTACTCTCGTTTTGTGAGAGGAACCAGTATAAACTGCTTGTGTGATTTCTCTCTCTCTCTCTCTTGTTATTATTTGTGTTATTTATCCGCTGCGAACGTAGTTGAGTTAAGAACTTGAAAAAGTTTTAACTTAGCTAAAACACAATTCAACCCCCCCCTTCTTGTGTTTTCACACCTTCAATTGGCATCAGAGCGCCTGGTCTGTTACTTTCACTTAACAGTGAGACAGTAAAGATCTTGTGAGAACACTATGTCTGGAGGAGACGATAGTAGTACTAGAACAACCGGTGAAGCCGGTGAGGCCAGTGGTGCTGGTGGTGGTCCTAGAAATGCTTTTGGGTATGACTACTTAAGTAATGAATCACATGATCATAGTGGCAATAGAAAAGCCCCTATATTCAATGGTGATGCATCATTATTTGAGTGGTGGAAGGAAAGACTGTATAGCAATATTACTGCTATTGATCATGAGTTGTGGGATTTGGTTGAGCTGGGAGTAACTTTTGAAAACTTAAATGAACATGGAAGGTTGTCCATTGAGCATAGAAAGTTACTCACACCAGCTAACTTAAAAACCTACACTAAGCATCATAGAGTAAAGGACATTGTTGTTGGTGCTATTAGACAAGAAGACTATGTCAGAATAGAGGACAAGTCTACTGCTAAATCTATCTTTGATTCTATGTGTGCTACCTATGATGGTAATGAAAAGGTTCAAGAGGCTAAAGCTAGTCTTTTGATAAGGCAATATGAACTATTCACTATGCAACAAGATGAAAACATTGAGACTATGTTTACAAGGTTTCAAATCCTTGTATCTGGTCTTAAAGCTCTTAAGAGAAGTTATTCCACCTATGACCATGTTCAGAAGATTCTGAGAAGTCTTCCTATTGCTTGGAGACCCAAGGTCACTGCAATAGAGGAAGCTCAAAATCTCAAGACTCTGAGTCTTGAAGCTCTGATAAGCAATCTCAGAAGCCATGAGATGGTTCTGGATGCTGACTCAGAAACTAAGAAGAAGTCTAAGTCAGTGGCTTTACAGTCAACTAAGACTACTTCTAAGGCTCTTAAGACTCAGCTTCTTGATATTGAAGAAGAATCTTCTGCTGATGGTCAAGAGGATGAGATGAATGAGGATGAGTTTGCTTTATTCACCAAGTTTCAGCAATGGAACAGATTTAACAAAAGAAATTTCAGAGGTAACAGCTCCAGAAATTTTGTCAGCAAAAAGGATGATCAGAAGAACTGCTTCAACTGTAAGAAGCCAGGACACTCTATTGCTGATTGTCCAGAAATGTCTGCTAAAGACAAAAGCAAAAGATACAGCTCAAAGAAGCAACAATTCAAGAGTAAATTGAGAAAGAGTCTGATGGCTACCTTTGAAGAGCTATCATCTGAGGAAGAAGTTGAGGAAGAAGAAGAGGCAAATCTAGCCCTGATGGCTTCAACTGACTCAGATGCAGACTCAGACGATGAATCAGAATCAGATTCAGAAGTAACTGATGAGGTATTTTCTGACTGTTCTAAATCTCAACTTATAACTGCACTTAACAAGGTCATTGAGAAACATCTCAGAGTGCTAAGTAAACAAAAAGTTTTACAAGAAAAGCTTAACACTCTGACTGAGCAAGCAGAACATTTTCAAGGTCTATATCAAGAAACTCTGAATAGAGTAGATGACTTTGAAAAGGGTTGTGCTGTTTGTCACAAGCCTATTGATGAGCAGGAAATAGCTCTTCAACAGTTTGTGCATCTCAACCTTGGGAAGAGCAAAGCTGCTAATAGAATTTATAATGTTTTAAGACATAGAGGAGAAGGACTTGGCTATGAATATGGTAGAACATATTCAAAGCTGAAGACCTTTGCCAAAAAGGTTGGAAAATCTTGGGTTTATTATGTTGTTCCACCAAGTGAAGAGGGAAAGAATCCTGGTATTGTTGAAAATGACAATGATGATCTGAGTGATTTAGAAGCTGACAGCTCAGAGGAACCTAGTTCCTCAGGATCTGGAAAGAAAAGTTCAGAAGATAGAAGTTGTTCAGAACCTGAGAACATTAGTTCAGAAGTTCTGAAAGCTTCAACATCTGAGACTTCAAATTCTGGATTCAAAGGAACTTCAGTACCTGAAGCTAGTCAACCTAAAACATCAGAAGTTTTTAAAAAGAAAAATTCTAACTCCAAATCTCAGATGAAGTACAAGACTCAGATTATTTATGATTCTAGAGTCAGTAGATATAATCAATCAGAACATGGGATTGATAATAGATACAAATCCTGGAATCATAAACAATCCAAATCTTGGAACAATAACAAATTTCAAACAAAGAAAAGATTTCAAAAAGGTTATTATTCCAAACCAAGATCTTTCTCTAACACTATACAACATAATAAGTATTTGTGGACTAACAAGCGTGGACCCAGAAGATGGGTACCAAAAGCTGAAATTATGTACCATTCAGATTTACCAACTAGGAAAGGATATGTCTTACCTAAAGAATGGAAACAAGTCCTATGCAAAGGAAGAAGGGCTTATGTCCTAAACACATGGTTGACAAGTTCTCAAGTTAACAATCAGAACTTGGAAATTGAGGAGGAAGAATACTGGGATGAATTTATCATTAATCTTGATAAAGAGTTCTATCGCAATGATTAAAGTTGTTTCTCATACAGCCTGCCACTCAAAGAAGTATCATGAATCATTCATGGTATTTGGATAGTGGATGTTCAAGGCATATGACTGGTGACAAACAACTATTTTCTAAGCTGACTATGAAAGAAGGAGGATCTGTTGGCTTTGGAGGTAATCAAAAAGGAAAGATAATAGGTACAGGTACAGTAGGTAATTCTTCCTTATCTATTATTGATGTTTGGTTAGTGGATGGACTCAAACATAACCTATTGAGCATAAGTCAATTTTGCGACAATGGTTATGTAGTTGTCTTTAATAAGGAATCATGTACTGTGTCTAAACAATCTGATAACTCCATGATATTCAAAGGTCTGAGAAAGAACAATGTTTATAAAATTAATCTTTCTGATTTGAATGAACAAAAAGTGATGTGTCTTTTGACCTTGAGTGAAGAAAAATGGATCTGGCATAAGAGGTTAGGCCATGCTAACTGGAGGTTAATCTCTAAGCTTAGTAAGCTTGACCTTGTCAGAGGTTTACCTAAAATCAAATATCACTCAAACACACTTTGTGGTTCATGTCAAAAAGGAAAGATTACAAAATCATCTTTTAAACCTAAGAACATTGTCTCTACCTCAAGACCATTGGAACTTCTTCACATTGATCTTTTTGGGCCAGTTCACACTGCCTCTATCAATGGAAAGAAGTATGGATTAGTGATTGTTGATGACTACAGTAGATGGACTTGGGTAAAATTCCTAAGAACAAAAGATGAAGCTTATGATGAGTTTAGCATCTTCTGCAAACAAATTCAAAATGAAAAAGGCTACACTATTTTAAAAGTTAGAAGTGATCATGGTGGAGAATTTGAAAATGAACCTTTTGAAAACTTTTGTGAAAAATATGGCATTCTGCATGAATTCTCTTCTCCTAGAACTCCTCAACAAAATGGGGTTGTAGAAAGGAAGAATAGAACTCTGCAAGAAATGGCCAGAACCATGATGCATGAAACAAATGTAGCAAAGTTTTTATGGGCAGAAGCTGTAAACACAGCATGTTATGTTCAAAATAGAATCTATATCAGATCTAAGTTGAACAAAACTGCTTATGAATTGTTCAAAGGAAGAAAACCTGATATTTCTTATTTTCATCAGTTTGGATGTACGTGTTACATCTTAAATAACAAAGTCCATCTAAAGAAATTTGATGCTAGAGGCTATAAGGGTATCTTTATAGGATACTCTGAGCGCTCAAAAGCATACAGACTGTATATTTCTGAAACACATACTGTGGAAGAAACTATGCATGTCAAATTTGATGACAAAGAGCCTGACCAAGTGTCAGAGCTTGTGGAAGGTTTGTCTAGATTTCAGGTATCAGAGGATCAATATTCAGATATTCCAAACTACTCAGAACATCCATTCTCTGAAGTACCTCTGAACGCAATAGTTCCTACAGACTCTGAACAACCAAGAACTGAAGCATCTGCTGAACCTGATGTTGATGAGTCTGAAGATGATGAGCCCCCAAGAAATACTTTCAAATACAAATCATCACATCCAGAGGAACTGATATTAGGCAACAAGGATAGTCCAAGGAAGACAAGATCTCAACTGAGAAATGAGGAGTCATTAGTTGGTCTTATCTCAATGATGGAACCTTCAAAGATTGATGAAGCTCTGAAGGATGATGCTTGGATTGTAGCAATGCAAGAAGAGCTGAATCAATTTCAAAGGAATGATGTGTGGACTCTAGTGCCTAAGCCTTCACACAAGAACATTATTGGAACAAAATGGGTATTCAGAAACAAGCTGAATGAACAAGGTGAAGTGGTAAGAAACAAGGCTAGATTGGTTGCACAAGGTTATAGTCAACAAGAGGGGATTGACTATACTGAAACCTTTGCACCAGTTGCTAGACTTGAAGCAATCAGGTTACTTCTATCTTATGCTGTCAATCATGGAATAACATTATATCAGATGGATGTTAAAAGTGCCTTCTTAAATGGTTTTATTTCTGAAGAAGTGTATGTTAAGCAACCTCCTGGTTTTGAAGATATCTCAAACCCAGAACATGTTTTTAAATTGAAGAAATCACTGTATGGTCTGAAACAAGCTCCAAGAGCTTGGTATGATAGACTCAGTAATTTCCTTCTTGAAAAAGGTTTTGAAAAAGGAAAGGTTGACTGCACACACTTTAGAAAAACAACCAAAGAAGATATTTTAATCATTCAAATTTATGTTGATGATATTATTTTTGGTTCAACTAATGCTTCCTTGTGCAAGAACTTTTCTAAGATAATGCAGGATGAATTTGAAATGAGCATGATGGGAGAATTGAAATTCTTTCTTGGAATTCAAATCAATCAGAAGAAGGAAGGAACTTATGTTCATCAATCAAAATATACAAAGGAACTTCTGAAGAAATTCAATCTAGATGACTGCAAGATAATGAACACTCCTATGCACTCAACCACCAACATGAGCAAGTCAGATGATGAAGGAAAAGTAGATCAAAAGGTCTACAGAGGTATGATTGGTTCCTTACTCTATCTGACAGCCTCTAGACCAGATATTTTATTCAGTGTATGCTTATGTGCAAGATTCCAGTCAGATCCTAGAGAATCTCATCTTACAGCTGTAAAGAGAATCTTTAGATATCTGAAGGGAACAACTAATCTTGGACTTCTCTATAAGAAATCCAATGATTATGTGCTAAATGGATTCTGTGATGCTGACTATGCTGGAGATAAAATTGAAAGAAAATCCACAAGTGGCAATTGTCAATTTGTTGGTGAAAACCTTATCTCCTGGGCTAGTAAGAGACAAACTACTATAGCTTTGTCTACAGCAGAAGCAGAATACATTTCAGCAGCTAAGTGTTGTACACAACTACTCTGGTTAAAATATCAGTTAGAAGATTATCAGGTAAGCAGTAACAATATTCCTTTATATTGTGATAATACTGCAGCCATTCATTTATCTAAAAATCCTATCCTACACTCTAGAGCCAAACATATTGAAATTAAACACCATTTTATCAGAGATTATGTTCAGAGAGGCATTATAGATATTAAGTTTGTTGATACTGAAAATCAATGGGCTGACATATTTACTAAAGCCTTACCTGTTGAAAGATTTGATTTTATAAAGAAACATCTGAACATGTTTTCAATCTCTGAATGAAAATTTTTTTGGGCTTTTAAAAGTGTAAGAAGTTATGTATATCAGAACTTATGATTCAGAACATCTGAAACACAAGCTCTGAAGTACTTAACTCTGATAGAGAATTTTAAATAACTCAGAGGCTCTGAACTATTTAAGTGGGAAACGTTTAGTATTCACTGCTGAACAGTTGTCCATTAAAATAGCAGTTACCGAGTAAACTTTTGCACGTGGTCTACGTGTGTCAGGTAGTGGGTGGTTAATGATGACTTTTGGTATTCAACTTTCTGTCAATTAGCGTAACTTCCCAAATTTGCTATTTTCGTGATAACTGTGTGCATTTAAATAAAACTTACACAATACACTTGCACACTTCTCACTTTCACAACCTACACTTTCATATTCTCTCTAAACCTCCAACAAACTTTCTTTCTCTCTCGTTAGTTTTCCAAACCCTACCCTAATCTCCAACATGGCTGGACCTTCGTCATCTTCTTCAACAAAGATTCCACCGTTTATGTTCAAGAATCTTCAGATTGTTGGGAACGAGATGGAGTTTCCAGAATCTGAACTCACGTTTCTGTCTGAGAAGATTGTGGATTTTGGTAGTCTTTCTGCAAACGGTTTTGAGGTTAAGCAGTACTTTACATCACAAGGATGGGATAAGTATTTCGACATGCTTAACGGTCCTATCTACCCAGACTTGCTTAAGAAATTTTTGGATGAAAGCAAGAGTGTTTGACAAACATGAAGCAAAGAAGGAAGAAATTGCTGCTATTGAGAGGAATCCTAGTCTGAAGGGTAAAACTAGGAAGGAAATGGGATTGCTGGAATTTACAGGTGTTCAGATTAGGTCTAACATCTGTGGGATGAATATGGCCTTCTCACCAATTCACTTCAATGCTCTTCTCGGTCTACCTAACTCTGGGATAGAGTTAGATGCTTTTGAAAAGGATACAAGATATAGAGATGATCTTCTGCATCTCATCTGCACTGACTTTAAGCTGAAAGGGAAAGTCAAAGGATTGACTGACGAGTGCAGAGTGATGTTCAAGATAATCCTTGCTTCTATCAGTCCAAGAGTTGGAGGGACTGATACAATCTCCTGGACGCATCGTCATTTGTTATATTTCCTTCTGACAAGGAAGAAAGTTAATCTTGGTGATTACTTTTTTGAACGAATTTGTGAAGCAATTTTTGCAAGTAAATCTCAGAGGAAAACTACTATAGTTTATCCCAGGTTGTTGTCAGATCTTCTATATCAAGGTCACGTGATTCAGAACCTGCAGAAGTTCCACCCATAACTAGTTCAGAAGAAGTTTTATCCAGAGATTCTGAATGCTAGTTTTCTATCCAAGATGCGTTTGATTGCATCTAAGCCTGTTGCTCCTCCTAAAGAATTGTCTGTTAGGCTTGAAAATCGTCTGTACGTTGAAGGCTACCCTGTTATTTCTGAAGCTGATGCTGAGCATGTAATTCAGGACTATTTGGAAGTGCTCAGACAAGAAGGTTTTGTTGTTGATAGGAGTATGGTTCCAAAGGCTCCTGCAAACCAGTATAACCCTTCTAGGAAGCAAAAGCGAAAGGCTGAAGCTCACGATGATCTACCTAAGCCAGATCTTTTGGCTCAAAAGAAAGTTAAAGTTGAACAATCTATGGCTGAGCAAAGGACTAAGAGAAAACATGAAGAATCTGCTACCAAGGCTACTGAAGAAGCTTTAAAAGAGCCTGCTGTTGTTGAGGTATCCAGCTCATCTGAAGAATCTGAGTCAGAAGATGAGACTGAATCTGATGAAGAGTCTCTGGCTGCTCGTTTGAAGAAAAGACCTGCTCCTACTCCTAAAGGTAAAGGTAAGTCTACTAAGTATGTCTTTAATGAAAATGAGATTGGATTAGGTTACACCAAACCTCTCAGAACTATTTTACCAACCTCTGATATTCCAACCTCTGACAACCCTCTTTCTGAACTAGAAAAACATCTGAGCCCTGACCCTCTCAATAATCAACCTCTTTCTCATGAAACCCACAAATCTAGCTCATCTCCTAAACCAAAATCACCTCTACCTCAACCACAACAACTATCACCTGACATTCCACCATCTGAACCTCAACCAGATATTCCAAATGCTGAACCAACCTCTCCTATCAAACAACCCTCTTCTGAACCAACCCCTGAACCCCATCCTAACCCAAGTGCTGAACACGCTTCTCCTGAGCGTATTCACACTTGTGCTCCCAAGCCTTCAGAGGCAGAAGTTGTGATTATTGACAACCCTGCTACTGAAACACCTAATCTCTCTACCATTCCCAATCCTTCACCCTCAACATCTAACCCTTTTAGTAATCTATCCACTCAGTTTCATGATGACTTGGTTAGATTATCTTTGTTAAAGGACAGGTTTCTAGTTTGTCCTACTGATGTGGATTTGGAAGTTTCAAGCATTAAGGCAAGGATTTGCAATGCTTTGGATGGTGCTGCTGAGGAAATTAAGGCTGTGATTGGAAGAAGAGACTTGGATGTGATAAGCTTCATGAGGGAAAGTCTGGCTAGGGCTGAATTGAAAAGGTTAACCATGTTTAATCATGCTGGATTTGAACTTGCTAAGCTGGAAGCACTTGCTGCTGCTGAACAACGTCTGAACGCTTTCAAAGTCATCTGGATAGACTCCAAGCTGTTTCAGAGTCTTGAAGCTCAGAGGTCTGAGTCTGAAAGGTTAGAAGAAGCTGCTGCAAGAGTTGCTCAGTTGGCAAATGAGTTGCAACCAGAGGACATTTCAGAGGATGATGTGCTTGCTGTTCAGAATCAAGAGGATGTACTGATGATTGATTACCCAGAGGAAGGTGAACCCTCTGATAAAGGCAAGGCACCTTTGGTTGAAGAACAAGTGCCTTTGGTTCAAGATCAAGCTCCTGTTGTGGCTGATCAGTTGCAGATCTTTCAAGAAGCTCTGCGGGAGCAGCAAGAAGGTTTGGAAAGGCAAAGGACAGCTCACCTCAACTTGGAATCCAAAGTGGATGGTCTGGTTTCCAACGTGGGATCTCTGAATGACAAATTCGACCAGCTCTTAGCCTTTCTTAAGAAACCCTAGGATTCTATGCACCTGTTTTTAAGCTTTCTTTTTATTGTCTTGTTTATCTTCTGAACACTTTTCCTGGTTTATCTATTTCAAGTTGTTTTGTTTATGTTTTGCTTGATTATTTTTTTATGTTCAATTGATATTTATATTTTCTTGATAAATAAGAACACAAGAACACAAGATGCTTTTTAAAACGAAATTTTTTTATTAATGCTCCAACAATGTTGAGTACATTGGTAAATCAAAGAAAAAGAAAAAGACAACCTAATCCTAATCAGATGGATAAAACTCAGAAGAAATCTCTGATTTCTCCTCAGCATCATCTGATGAAATCTCTATAGGATCTGGGTTTTGCTCTTCTTCTTCTTCTTCCTGTTCTTCTTCTGGAACATAGCCAGCCAAGAACTCAACATAGTCAGCATCATCTTCATTCTCTTCAGCTTCAGAATCTGATGAGATGATTATTATCTCAGTGTCTTGTGGCTTCTTGTTGTCTTCTTTATCCTTCTCATCTTTTTCGCGTTGCTCGTCATCTTTTTTTTTTTTTCTTAAACTCTGCGATGCGTAAACTAAATCTTTTCATTATTCCTAATCTCTCTTGCTTTACTCGTTTATTCTTGTTTTTACTCGCTCACCTTTTATAAACCTTTGAGCGCGTTGGTTTTTGTTTTTGAAATTAATTCACCTTTGTAACAACCACTCTTCTTTCTTTGACTGCCTTGGTTATATAAATTTTTTTTTTACTTTTTGATAATGACAAAAGGGGGAGTAGTTACGCATTAATTGATAAGTGATAAGTTCAAAACTGAAACCACTTTTATCTCGCTTTTATCCGTTAAATTAAAAGTTGTTACTTTTAAGTTGTTTTACGTATTTCAAGGTGGAGACTGAGTTAGTTGAAACTGAAATAAATTTCATAAGTAAGGATAAGTTAAGAGTGCAATTTTAACTTAGCCTTATGAGACTTAGGGGGAGAGCTTGCAAACCTCTCACTCTGAAGAAAGATATGAAACTTGTTTTATTTCAAATTATCTTAATCTTATACTAAATTAAAATATCATGGATAAAACATAAAGTTCAGACTTTATGGAGTATCAATCTTAGGGGGAGCTTGCAAACCTCATAAACCTAAGAGAAACATGATAAGTTAATTTAACAACAATTGTCAATTAATACTGATGTTTGTCATCATCAAAAAGGGGGAGATTGTTGGAACAAAATTGATTTAAAAATGTTTGCCCCTAAATCTATAAAGGTTTTGATGATAACAAAGTATTAATTAACAATTGGAAGGACTAAAAATTTATTTTAAGTGTGCAGATATAAGCATCATATAAGCTCTGAATGAAGTTCAGAGGATGTGAATTCAGAAGTTCACAAGCGCTCAGAAGATGTTGGACTTCAGAAGTTACAACCTTCAGAGGATGAAGTCTTCAGAACTTCTTGAGTGACTAAAGCGTCATCAACCTCTGAAGATCTTTTTGATATCTGTGAAGATTCTCTTTGCAAGTCAACTCTTCTACCAATGAAGAAAAGGACCTTTCAAGCCTGATCAGTTCAGCTACCCTCTGTTTGTCTGTTCTATCTTGAGAACGTGGGTCTTCAGTTTTGTTAGCTGAATAAGGAAAGTCTTCTCTGCTGTAGTCAAAGTACCTGAAACTCTTTCTTAGTTTTGGATACAACCAAACTGCATCAAGACAGACTGCTTGAAGACAAAAGATTATCAACTCCAACGGTTCCTTTTGCAACGACTCTTTTCTAGTGGTATATATACTAGAAGATTCAGCTACAACAAAATAAGAATTTATCAAGAATTGAACGTGCGCTGAACAAACTCTGAACTCTGTGTATACAAGCTCTGAACCTTTCATCAAGTGTTTTTGCACTTTAGTCAAATACTCTGTATTATTTGTATTTGCTCTCTTTAGGTTCATCTAAGAGCACTTGTATATTTTTATACACTTTACTATTCTTGAGGAAACTTAAGCTTGTGTGCTTAAGTGTGAAGTCTCTTGCTTGTGTGCTTGAGCATTGTTGAGAAGTCTCTTGCTTGTGTGCTTGAGCAGGTGTAATCTTGTGTGATTATAGTGAACTCCCTTGGAAGTGCAAGGGGACTGGACTACTCTCGTTTTGTGAGAGGAACCAGTATAAACTGCTTGTGTGATTTCTCTCTCTCTCTCTCTTGTTATTATTTGTGTTATTTATCCGCTGCGAACGTAGTTGAGTTAAGAACTTGAAAAAGTTTTAACTTAGCTAAAACACAATTCAACCCCCCCCTTCTTGTGTTTTCACACCTTCAAAATCTTCCCTAACCAATTAAGAACAATGCTCCAAACTTTCTTACTAAAGGAACATGAAAAAAATAGGTGTGCACTATCCTCAATCTGCTTGAAACAAAAGACACACGGTAAATCATGAGAGTTAGTCAAAATACCTCTATGGTTAAGAGCCGCCCGTGTTGGAAGTTTGTTTAGCAAAAGCCGCCAACCAAAAACCTTAATTTTGGAAGGAACATCCGTTTTCCATACCCTTTTGATGGCTTCTAGAACATTTTCTTCGACATACTCTGCCTGCCTAGTCTCTAGAAGACTAAAATAACAAGATTTTACTGAAAACACACCATTTGATTCCGATAACCATCGCCATTGGTCTTGATTAGTAGGGTGAAGAGAAAAATCAGCAAGCAAACCTTAAAGATTCAGCGCCTGCTGCTCTTCATTCACATCCAAAGGTGTAGCCCAATTCCACCTCCACATCAACCCCGAACCAGCTCCTCCCAAAAGCTCGGCCACCGAAACATTCTTGCGCACCTCTTTAGCGTACAAGTCAGGGAATAATTCACAAAAAGCTTGATTTCCATACCACCTAAAATTCCAGAAATTAGTGTTATGGCCATTACCAACACGGCAACTAATATTGGATTTAAACCAATTGTCACTAACGCCCCGACCCGAGCTAATTACATCACGCCACCAAATAGACGAATTTGCATATGACACCGTCTCATGATCACCTAACAAAAAAGAAGGAAAAGATTTGTATCGATGTCGAAGCAAATCAAACCAAATCGCATCATCATTGTGCAAAAGTCTCCACTTCCATTTACACAGCAAAGCTAAGTTAAAAAGTTCAAGATTTTTTACCCTTAATCCTCCTTCCTCCTTAGGTAAACAAACCTGATCCCATTTAACCCAACAGAGCTTCTTCTCCTCTAAACTACCACCCCACAAAAAATTTCGCTGAATTCTCTCTATGCTTTTTAAAACACAAATAGGTGCTTTAAAAAAAGAGAAAAAATATAGCGGGATGCTTGCCAAAACCGAGTTGATGAGAGTTAACCGGCCACCAAAAGAAAGATTACGACTATTCCAAGAATTTAAACGTTTGGTCATAGCCTCCAATACTGGATTCCAAGTCTCTCTCCTTCGCGGATTAGCTCCAACCGGTATTCCCAAAAATTTAAAAGGAGTCGCTGCTGTATTGCAAGATAAGAAGGCTGCCCCTGCTTTAAGAAAACATGAATCGACATTCACACCATAAAGTTTACTCTTCTCAAAATTGATTTTGAGACCAGACACCAATTCAAAACCTCTGAGTAAAGATTTAATGGCCCAAATGTTTTCCCAGCTATCTTCACCCATAATAATAGTGTCATCGGCAAATTGGAACAATTCGAAATGAAGATTTGCATTTACCTTGAAACCTTTGAACTTACCTATAGATACCGCTTTTTTCATCATACCTGCTAATCCTTCAGCAACAATTAAGAATAAAAAAGGAGACAACGGATCACCTTGCCGAAGACCTCTCCCTATTATGAAATCCTCCGTAGGACTGCCATTAACCAAAACAGACATCGAGCTCTGAAATATACAAGCTCTCATCCAATTTAGCCAACCTTCAGAAAAGCCCATTTTGATCATCATGCGTTCCAAAAAACCCCAACTAACAGTGTCATATGCACGTTCAAAATCAACCTTGAACAACATACAAGAATCTTTACTTCTTTTAGCAAGATCCATAACTTCATTAAGAACTACAACCCCATCTAATATCTGACGCTGAGGAAGGAAAGCTGATTGACACTTTGAGATCAATTTCCCCAATACCCTTTTCAACCGATTGGCCAAGATTTTCGAAAGAATTTTGTATAAACTCCCAATCAGACAAATTGGGCGATAATCAAAAAGATCCTGCGGATGATCCTTCTTTGGAATGAGAGTTAGAAAAGAAGCCGTTAAAGCCTTAGGTAGCAAAGCTTTCTCATGAAATTCACCCAAAAAATTCATCACGTCTTTCTTTACAATCGACCAACGTGATTTGAAAAACATAATATTAAAGCCATCTGGACCCGGACTCTTATTGCCATCACAGCTCCATATAATATCTTTTACTTCTACCTCGTCAAAGGGAGCTAAAAGCATAGCATTATCATCAGTGGATAGAGAGTTAAAATCAAGGCCTTGCAAAAAAGGTCTAAGGCTCCATTCTTCCGATAGATGCTTAGAAAAATGATCTTTCGCCTCCTTTTTTATTGCCGCCACTCCTTCTAACCAATCTGCCCCTTTCTTTAACATAACAATTTGGTTACGACGCCGACGCCCTTTAATACTAGAATGAAAAAAGCGGGAATTAGAATCACCTTCTTGAATCCATTTTGATCTAGCTTTTTGGCGAAGAAGACTCTCTTTTGAGTGAATTTGCTCCCAAAACTTCTTTACCAAGTCCTTCGAATTCAAACTAGACGGGTCCACATTCCCAATTAAATCCTCAACCTCATTCAATTCCTGCACTGTTTTGTCTATGCCGAGGTCCATAATACTGAAAACCTCTTTATTCCATGTCCTCAAAGCCTCTTTCAATCTTTTCATCTTTTCTTTAATTACATATGCTTTTTTTCCTCGCACTTCAGATTGCTCCCAAACAGATTTCACAAAATCAAAAAACTGAGGATGATCAATCCAACAATTATTGAATTGAAAAGGTTTCGGCCCCCAATTAAGATTGGAGCACTATAACCAAATTGGGCAATGATCAGAGATATCACGATTACCAACCCACTGATTAGAGATTCCACCCTTTTGAATAAAACCATCGGATAAAAGAAAACGGTCCAAACGACTCATAGCCGAATTGTCAAAACTAAACCATGTAAATTTTTTTCCTAATACAGGAACATAAATCACTTCCATAGCTTCCAAGAAAGATGAAAATTCTGCCCTCTCTGACTTTCTAACATTACTACCACTACCTCTTCTTTCGTCACTACTCATAATAGCATTAAAGTCACCCCCTAAACACCATTCACCGGTATCATGATTCGATTTAAAATCAATTAAGTCCTTCCATAATTTTCTTTTCCCAGCCATCGAGCATGGAGAATAAATATTGACGATGTATAACAAGCCGTCTTTCCATTCCACACAGATACCCAGGAAACCAATACCAGAAAAGCTAAATCGAAATGAAAATAAATCTTTATTCCAAACTAACAACAGACCTCCAGAAAGACCAACAGATTCTTTGGCTAACCAATCCACCTCTTTATGCCCCCATAAACTATGAATCATAGAATCAGAAAAAGAAGTTCTCTTAGTTTCTTGAAGTAAACACATATCGAACGCACCTGATTTGATTAAAGAGCTCAATCGACGCCGTTTCGCCGAATTGCCCCACCCCCTCAAATTGAGAGAAACAATCTTCATAGATTACCTTGCTGATTTTGCTCCCTCAACAATCTAGCAGCTTCATCACTTTTTTCGTTAATAAGAATTTTCTCTACATAAACCTCTTCCACCTCCGCTCCTTCGACCCCCAGCTCCACTACTCCCCGCCAAACTTTATGTGCCTGTTCGAGGTCATATTTCTCTAAGAATTTTCGATTACAATTGCGAAAGTCCGTCGAGCTGAGAGAGCTACAACACAGCACCTCGCCAGCCGAAGATAAAGAAGTTGCAGTTTTCTTGCTCGCCCGCGAACGACTATAAGGATTTCTGGAAACTCCATCGGTGATTGAAACAATATGACGTGAAGAGGCCTCATCCTCAAGAGATTTGGCGTATGAAGCAGAATTAGAAAAAGCAGGAGTTGGGATCTTCAATTTAAGATTTTGAATGGTGCGTTGTTGCTTTCTCACGTTGGCTGGAGTTGGATTAACACAATTCTTTACTTTACCAATAGAATCTTGGGATAGATGTTTGTGCTTAGGACTAAACGCTGGGCCACCCTTGTTCAATTTAAGATAAACATTCCTGGGTCCATCACTATACACACCACCGATTTTATGCCTTACACCCCCTCCTTCAGAGTTCAAAGACAACATGGAATTTTGCAAACATCCCACATTCTCCGATTGTGTCATATTTCTCATCACACCCCCTGCAATAGATAAGACAGTGTTATTAGAATTTTGTGGCCCACCAGCACCTTCCTCCTGGCCCAACAAAATTCCAACCTCCACCGACCTACTATCCTTCTCTTTCTCTCCTTCCTTCAAACAATTTGAATTAACCCCTCTTTCCTCCTCCACATTATTGTGTCCCAAAATTGAGTTAGACCATTTATTTTGATCATGATCAACATTAGTGACAGGAGTTAATGCAATTAAATTATCTGCCCCTTCCTCCAATTCTCTCTCTACCAACTCCCCTTCCAACCATGCTTCCCTGACCTCCTCCTTCTCCTCTTCCTCCTCTTCCGATTCAACTTCAGAGTCTCTACCATCACGTCCTTGGTTATGGGGAATCATTATACGCATATGCCCATAGGAATCTTCTAAAACTCGAAGGTGAAAAATATCTCCATTTACCTTAACATCTATAAATTCATCTATGACTTGTTGGCATGAAGTTCGAATCATGAGACGTGCCACATCCATAGAAATTTTCTTCAAAGTTACATCATCTTCATTAATAAAAGTACCCCATGGTTTGACTAATTTAGTAAAAAATTGTACGTTCCAGGCATGAATAGGGATTCCGTAAACCCTTAACCAAATGGTTCGCTCAACATCTATATCTTTAGAGCTCCAAGGACGTATTTCCTTAAACCATTGATCCAGCCATCCTTTAGCATCACCTAACAGGGATTGAACTTCTCCATCCTCCTGACCTTCTAAAAGAGTTAAATTAGAACCCAATGGAGTAACCTTAATGCCAAAGTATCCCTGCCTATGGAAAACATTTTGGATATTATACGACATTCCCGGCGCATAATGTGTTTAATTTTTTATATTTGTTTAATAAAAATAAAAAGATGACTTTTTTTTTTTGAAAAGTAAAGGTTAGATTTAGAGCTGTCAAAGCCGGCCTGGTCTGGCCCGGCCCGGGGGCCTGAATATTTAAAGGGTCTGGCCCGTAAACTTTATGGCCCGGCCCGTCATGCCCAGCCCGATAAGCAAAAACTTACATGGCCCGATGGGTCGGCCCGTTTATTTTTGGTGATTTTTGCAAGTATAATTATTATCCATAAAAAAAAATTGGTGTCATGATTTCACGAGATAATAAATACTACAAAATATCCACGCAAAAGTCAATAGATAATAAATTCACAAAGTGCACCCTCAAAGCTAATAAATTTCAAGCTTACATCACAAAGCTCACAATTGGGATTTATGATTTAACAATGGAGGATTCATGTTGTTCAAAAAAAAAAAAACAATGGAGGATTCGTTTGAGTTTAGTTAAAATTTTATGATAAACTATAACTTGAGTTGATTCTAAATATGTTTGCTTTAAATAGGCTTAGAATAGAAAAACAAATGTTAAAAAGATAATAACAAACTTATTTTAAATTTATAATCTTTTAAATTTAAAAGATAATTATTCTAATAATAACAAACTTAAGGGGTCAAAATATCTTTTTGTTTCAAAATAAAAATTTCAGTTTGTTTTTTTTTTTAACATTTTTTTTAATTCCTTAAGGGGCTGCCCGAAAGCCCGTGGGCCAGCCAATGACGGCCCATGAAAAACTTTGGTCCGATAAGGCCCGACCTGTTATTTTATGAAGTCCAGCTCGTGTAAATATATAGGACTAATGGGCCGGCCCGATAGCACGACCCATCTAGTTAGGTTTAATGATTTTTGTTTTTCTGATTGAATATTTCAAGAATTTTGTTGTTGATAACAAAAAAAACAGAAAATAAGTAGATCTATGAGATGGAAGAAATTTGATTTACTTACCCTCATTCTTATTTTTCTTTGCATTTTCTTTGTGTAAATATTCTCTAAAATATAAGAGAAATAAAAATTTCAAAAATGAACATGTTACAAAGTAGCATTGAGATGGAAAAAAATTGTATTTAGTTACCTGGATCTGTTGTTTTGCATGAGCTAAGAATGAGAATTTGTTGAACTTGCCTGAAAAAAAAATGGTTAGAAATGTGGAGTTGAAGATGACATTTTACCCGTGTTCTTATTTTATTTTTTGTCGGAGACAAAACTTTCAATTTTCCTGAAGAGAAAAAAAAATTGGTTAGAAAGTTGAAAATAAAAATTTAATGAGAGAAATGAAGAACAACACGAAAGGAAAAAACCGTAATTTTCGTCAGGGGTAAAACCATAATTTCAGAAAATAACGGGGCAGAAAAGTGAATTCCAGAAAAAAAACAGGGACAAAATTAGAATTTCGGAAAGTCCCGAGGCAAATTTGAAATTTCAGGCTGTTTAGGGGTCAAAACTCAATTACTGAAAGTCCGGGGTGACATTGTAAATAAAGAAAGTTTTGGCAAGATGACACGTGGTAGGAGGTGATTGCGAGGCAAACTGCTGTGGCAGATGATGTGTCTAGGGACGTGGCATGGTTGCAGGATCTAAGTGGGTGGCGTGGAACGGACGTGGCACGTGACATGTGGTCAGGGGTAAAACCGTAATTTCAGAAAATATTGGGTCATAAATGTGGATTCTAGAAAAATCAGGGCAAAAGTAGGATTTTGAAAGGTTATGGGGCCAAATTAAAAGTTCAGAGAGTTAGGGGTCAAAACGCAAATACTGAAAGTCTGGGGTAAAATTGTAAATAAATTAAGTTTTGGCAAGTTGACACGTGGCAGGAGGTGATTGTGGCTTTCCGTATTTTAAAACACAGCCGACAGATTAATCCAAGGATCGAGATCTGTTCGCCTCTGTTCTCATGCCACACAGGATCCTTCCTAATTTTTTATAGCTTATGGAAAACCGTTCCAGTATAATTTCTAATTTTTTTATCATATAACTGTTCTCCTATTTTGGTGAGCGCCAGCTAATTTGTTTTGAATTTAATTTATATGCACCGTCGGTGTAAAGTTATTTTGCACAAGCGTCCAATAATATAAGGACACATCATGTATGGTAATTAAAAACACATGATGTGTCACCTTTATTAAATGATGTGGAAACGCGTCATTTGATGTATGTGTAAAAAAAATTGCACCGACGGTGCAAACAATTAAACTCATTTGTTTTTCCCCCAAATTTTCATTCTTATTTTTTTTTTCTTTTCTGAATATCAAATAAACATTCAGTTTTCTTTTATTTTAAGCAAAATTTCATTCCAACTTTCAAATTCATCGTGTGTTTCAATTCCTAAAATCTCAGCCCAACTCCAAATACTCAAATATCAAAATTCCTCTACTCCATCTTCAGTCCTCTAATCGAGTATGGATTATGCTGCTTCAAATCCAACGTGATCTTACCATCGATCGTGATCTCCTCACAACCCGCTTCAAAATTTTCAGAACCTGCTTCTCTCACGAACGTCATCGATCGCGACCCGTTCCAATTGTCCACTTCTTTCTCTTCTCACGAACCAAGAACCGCGTCTTCTCCAAGAATGCCTTCGAGACTCATGAACCCTTTTCTACTCCTTGAAACCCCTAAATTTCCAAAAACCTCTAACACTTCTCAACTCCAACCCTAACATTCTGATTATTTTTTTCATCATCTTATTTGATTTAGTGATTTTGATTAGGTTTTTCTTTTAGAGTTTCCATTTGTGGTTTTGTTGATTTCTTCGAGGAGTTAATGGCCTCGTAAAGAGAATATCAGTAAATCCATATTACAGACTTTGGTTATATCTAGGTTAGGTATGCTTCCTTTACTTTTTATTTTCTCTAAGCTATTTGTTTGTTTAGAAGCTGATGTTAATTAATTATTTAGTTCATAAACCTATAAAGGACTAGTTTGTTGGAAGTAGCAATCGAGAGTTCAGTTTATTTGTATGAATTTTGCATGAAGCATAGATATTTATTTTGTTAGTGTGTTATTTATAAAAATGTTAGGAATCCCTTATGAAGATTGCTTTTACTTGGATGAATGCTATCATCTCAATGTTGAAGGATCCGGATAAAGCATTTGGATGGGTGCTTGAAATGTAATTTTCTATATCTTCTCTAAATTGTATTTATCCTTTCTTAGCCCCACAAGTCACAACTACTTGATTGACTGTTTATTCTATTTTGTATCATTGGTCATCATTGATATAGGTATTCTTATGTCATTCCATCAGCTTCTCATGTTGTTCATAACATATTATTCAAGGAATAGAGCATTGGTGCTGTTGTGAATTACCTAGTTTTCGATTTGAATTGTTCACCGAGTTAGACTACCTAGTTGCATGGGTTTGTGAATGTAGTTATGATGTTGTTTTATCTGTTTTTTTCAGGAAATCATTAAATATCTCATATATATATATATATATATATATATATATATATATAGAGAGAGAGAGAGAGAGAGAGAGAGAGTGGGGATATATTGACTCCAAGAGTAACTCAAAAGAATTACTCCATATCCTTACCCTTGATTATATTTTAATCCAATGGACTAATATCAATGCTCATTAAGACCTCATCTTCCTTAACCATTCCTCACAAATATTTAAAGTTTCCTTCTCTATTTATTGTCAAAATTTATAGCCTCCTATTATTATCATTAACGTTTTACTTTGTTTATCAAACAAAAAAAATTAACGTTTTACTTTTTTTTTTTCCATCAATTAAAGAGCAAAATTATTTCGCAGTTTTCTTTTAACTTTGTGAAACATTTTTATGAACAACCAAACCGATTCACAAACCAAATTTTCGTATCTCGCTGGATATAATCCTTTTCCTGGTAAATTGGATCGTATGTGGTCTTTCATCTTCAAAAAAATAAAATATAGAAATAAAAAAAAGTACAGTAGAAACTTTTTAAATTAATAACTCGGTGGTAAACTAATGAGTAGAGTGAACGCAAAGTAATGCAACAGCAGGTCATTGAAGAGATTTAGATGAAGAGGATATAAGTTTTAGAAGAATAATTGTGAACATAATAATATTAATAATGATGAACATGAATATTGAGCAAAAAAGAAAACCGTGATTATTGGACTAATAAAAGGAAGGAAATCATAAAACATTGTGAGAATAGTTAAAAGAGATAGAGGTCACATGATTAGCAATTAAAATTGAATTTAATCCATTAGATTAAAATAAAATGAAGGGTGAGGATGTAGAGTAAATTTAATGACTTACTCTTGGAGTCAATATATCCCTCCTCATATATATATATATGGGGTTTTCTAACTTAGACCCTAGTTAGGTCAAAGTTAGCAAGGTGCACCTTTTGAGTTGGACCAAAATACCCATTCTTTTAATTTTTGAAAGAATAGAGCAACAGGGGCATTTCTGTAATTTTACATAAAAAAAAAAATAACACCACGCGCCCCACCTTCTTAAACAATTAATAGACGTGGATCCAGTGTCGCGCGCGTACGGAAGGACCATGGTTACAGACCGTTGATTTCCATCAGACAGCCAAGATGTGATCTCATTAAGACTGTCTGATCAATCAGACAGCCCAGATCATCCTGATCTATCAGATCATCTTGTCTGCGCCACACTAGATTATATGCTGGAGAGAGAAAATTTTGCTTTTGAAAAAGGCAGCCACGTGTCAGCATATGAATGGGTCTGCGTGATTTTTTTCATTTTATACTTTAAACTCGATTATTTCGTCGTAAATTAATTTTTTATTTTTTATTTTTTATACCAAAATTCATAATTTTTTTTTCTCTACAAATAGAGACTTGGTTCGTTTGATTTGGACACCGAAAAAAAAACGCAATTTTTCACTACTTTAAACTCGATTATTTCGTCGTAAATTAATTTTTTATTTTTTATTTTTTATACCAAAATTCATAATTTTTTTTTCTCTACAAATAGAGACTTGGTTCGTTTGATTTGGACACCGAAAAAAAAACGCAATTTTTCACTACTTTAAACTCGATTATTTCGTCGTAAATTAATTTTTTATTTTTTATTTTTTATACCAAAATTCATAATTTTTTTTTTCCTACAAATAGAGACTTGGTTCGTTTGATTTGGACACCGAAATCCTTCTGAAACCATTTATATGGTAGAATGGTTGCACATAGTTGTATTCTGAAACCATTTTACTGGTAGAATGGTTTCAGTGAGTAATTTATTAATTGTGTTTGCTTCTGAAACCATTTATCTGGTAGAATGGTTTCAGAGAGTTGTAATCTGAAACCATTTTGCTGGTAGAATGGTTTCAGTAAGTTGATTATTAGTTATTTGCTTCTGAAACCATTTAGCTTGTAGAATGGTTGCACATAGTTGTATTCTGAAACCATTTTACTGGTAGAATGGTTTCAGTGAGTAATTTATTAATTGTGTTTGCTTCTGAAACCATTTATCTGGTAGAATGGTTTCAGAGAGTTGTAATCTGAAACCATTTTCCTGGTAAAATGGTTTCAGTAAGTTGATTATTAGTTATTTGCTTCTGAAACCATTTAGCTTGTAGAATGATTGCACATAGTTGTATTCTGAAACCATTTTACTGGTAGAATGGTTTCAGTGAGTAATTTATTAATTGTGTTTGCTTCTGAAACCATTTATCTGGTAGAATGGTTTCAGAGAGTTGTAAACTGAAACCATTTTGCTGGTAAAATGGTTTCAGTAAGTTGATTATTAGTTATTTGATGAGATTAAGGTAGTGAAAAATTGGGTTTTTTTTTTCTGTGTCCAAATCAAACGAACCAAGTCTCTATTTGTAGAGAAAAAAAAATTATGAATTTTGGTATAAAAAATAAAAAATAAAAAATTAATTTACGACGAAATAATCGAGTTTAAAGTAGTGAAAAATTGCGTTTTTTTTTCGGTGTCCAAATCAAACAAACCAAGTCTCTATTTGTAGAGAAAAAAAAATTATGAATTTTGGTATAAAAATTAAAAAATAAAAAATTAATTTACGACGAAATAATCGAGTTTAAAGTATAAAATGGAAAAAAATTAACGCAGCCAATCAGATCATGACACGTGGCCTGCCTTTTTCAGGAATTTCTCTCTCCGCGTCATCAAGCAACTACCACGCGCGGCTGTCGGTGCGTGTGATGCACGCGCGCTGCTTTTGGCCACTAACACGCTGCCACGTGTCCTGGGGGGGGAAAAAGAAGTGGGGGGTGCGTGTACTGTTGCGTAAAATTACAGAAATGCCCCTGTTGCTCTATTCTTCCAAAAAATTAAAAAATGGGTATTTTTGTCCAACTCAAAAGGTGCACCTTGCTAATTTAGACCAAACTGGGTCTAAATTAGCAGCCCCCTATATATATATATATATATAGATAGGTATGCACTTATGCTCTGCATTATGGATGAAGTTATAGTTAACTAGAATAAATAATGTGTAACTATCTTTTATATCGCAAATAGTCTTGTTATTTTTGCATTATTTCAATTCTCCTGCAATTGAGAGGTTGTCTGGTGGCTTCATGGTCTGCTTCTCAACCCCGCAGATTGACTTTTTCTAGATCTGATGTAAGTGTAAATCATTTCTCTGATTCTGCTGTTTCCTTTCCATTGCTTAGATCTTTTGAATTTTTGTAATTGTTACACTGATTTTATTCTTCGATCCTAATTTGAGAATTGAGACGGTTCTACTTGTGTTGCAGGCAAGGTTTTAAATTGCGGTTGCGGTCGTGGATGCGGTTGCAGGTGTTGCGATTGCGGTTAACGCGGACACCGTGATGCAATTGCGGCCGTTGCGGCGTGAAATAATTTTTTATCCACACAAATACAATTTCATCACCCAATTCTTTTATTAAAAGTAAAATATATCCTCAGATCCATAATTTTCATCTTCACATAGCCAAACACAATATGAGTGAAGGGAAGGGAAGAGTTACATAATACATACCTTGGCATAGAGCAGCAGAGAGCAAACTGATGCAAAGAGGAAAGGATCAAAGGAAGCTGAAATTGATGAATATTGATATTCGGTGAAACAACTAATTGAACTCATACAACAACTCATCTAGTCATCTCCTCGACAACTCATTGAGACATAAGAAGATAGAAACTCTAAAATGAAAGGACATAAAGGAAAAAATAAAGGTGAGATTCTCTGAATTTTTACGAAACTGAATATTGGATAGAACCGTTGCGGTCGTTGCGGTCAAAACTCCGTTGTGTTGTGGTGAAATGCTGTTGCGTTGCGGCATCACGTGTGATTTGAGTTCACACCGCAATTGCGGTCCGATGCGGTTGCAGTGGCTACCGCATCCGCAATATTGCGGCCGCATCAGGTGATGCGGTCCGCAATTTAAAACCTTGATTGTCACTATCCGTTTCAATATAATCATCATTTGCATCGGCGTCGTCGTCGGCATCAGCATCGTTGTTGTTGTTTAAATCGGCGCCGCCGCCGTCATGATTATGATGATGTGGCGGTTGTTGTTGTTGTTGTGGAGAAGGTGGAAGTTGAAGGTCGGCGTAAAGTTCTCCAAAATCGTCGTCTATGAAATCATGTTCCATTTGTGCAGAGAGTATAGTACGATACGATGAAGAGAGTAACTACTCTAACTCTACTATAGTCTATAGGCGGCTCCTTATCATTTCTACGGTGTTCAGTGATAACACAAAAACCCTTGCATTCTTAAACCCTGCCATTAGTAATAGCCATTTTTCTTTTCATATGATACAGTACATATAAGCCCTTAGTGGGACCCATTAGTAATAGCCACTAATTTGTTAATCTCACCAATTGTGAAAAATTAATAGATTAAATAGTTATTTTGGTCCTCAAATGTGTAATTTACTGTCACATTAATCCTTAAATTTATTAAAATTGTAAACAAATAATTTAACGAAAAGAAACTATACGTGCAAAATAATTTAACGAAAAAATTGTGATCATTACTCTGCACTGATATATAACGATAATAAACACTGATTAAAAAAAAACTATAATAAACACAATTTATAAAATTATAGAGTTTTATGTTCCAAAAACTTTTAAGAGTTATTGTCTTAATTAAAATACTAGTCCCACACCTGTGCGATGCACAGGTGTTATGTGGTATTTTATATTATAATTTTGAAAAATCATTCGTATAAATTGTACTCATAAGTATTATGAAAATAATAATAATAATAATAATAATAATAATAATAATAATAATAATAATAATAATCCCTGCGGATACGAACTTTATAAATATTATTACTTAACGATAAGTTAGTACACTTGCTAATTTTGTCATCAAGTTTTTGGCGCCGTTGCCGGGGATTGTTGATTAATTTTGACAAGACAATTTATTTTACTTAGTCAAGACAAAATTGTATTATTTTCTGCTAAAGGATGGACCCGTCTTTGGCTTGAATGTGACTCTATCCTCTTAGTTCAAGCTTTAACTAATGTGAATGTGGTCCCTTGGAAGCTGAAGGTTAAATGGAAAAATTGTCTTCATATTGTTAGGAATTTTCGTTTTAGATTTTCTCATATTTATAGAGAAGGAAATACTTGTGCAGACAGATTAGCTAATGCGGGTTTTTTTGTTGATGGGTTAGTCTGGTGGGATCAATTACCAAGTTGCTCTAGAGAGAGTTTCTTTAGAGATAGAGTTGGTTTGTCTAATTATCGCTTTCGTTAATCTTGTTTTGGTGGGTTTGGTTTATGCCCCCCACCCTTTCTTTTGTTTTTTCATTCTAATAATACTTTTGGTGAGATGGTAGAGGAGTGGTAGTTCATTGAGGTGCCAACATAGTTGGGATGTCGATGACTTACTATGATGCCATGCTCTCCATTTTTGAAAAAAAAAAAATATAATAATAATAATAATAAAAGTGATGTACTTATCACTTCCTCCAACCAATATATTTTCAACCTTATATGTTGATCATTCTTCAACTAATTTTTTTATCTTTGAAACCAAACCCTTCACAATAGCAAGAATCTTATCACACTGGATGATCAAAGTAAAAAAAGGGAAAAAGTCAATAAAAAAAAACATCAATAGAGATTTTGTGAAAATGTGAGAAGTATATCAAGATAGTACATCACTTTTTCATCAATAAACAACATATGAAGTAGCAAAGTTTTTCACAAGAAAGGGGGGTTTGAATTGTGAACCTTTAAAAATTGTCCTTTTAAAAATTAGATATCAAAACATACGTTAGAATGTTCTCAGAATAAATAATATAAGTTAGGAGAATGATCTTAGAACGATCTCTGAGCTGCAAACAAAAACAATAAGTGATTTGTGTGTGTTAGTGTTTGCACAAAATTAATATGAGTTTAAGGGAGAGAAGAAACACAATAATTTTATCCTGGTTCACCCCTTAATAGTATGGGCTACTCCAGTCCCCACGCTCCTGTGAGATTGTCCACTAAGAGATTCTACCGATCTCAAAATACACTTCTTCTTTGATCTAATCCAAGATCACAATCTTCCAAGCTTCACTTGCTTGATCTACCTAAGTCTTTCCTAGACTTTATGAGGTGTCACTCAATCAATAGTTACGTATTGACTTGAGCCAATCTTTACAATTTTGATAATGGTTTGGATCTTAAAGCTTTCTCACTCAAACTAAGTTGAAAAGCTAGTTACAATAAAATCTCTCTTTGTTCACTCAAAATGAATACTGATCCTAGTATGATATTACAATATATGGAGTGAAAGAGATCTTCAAAGAAGAGCTTGAAAACTTGTATCACAAAGACAAGTAGATTGATTGTTGTAACTTAAACTCTTGCTCTTCAATGTTGCCAAAGCCTTCCTTTTATAGTTAAACCTTGAGTCTTCAGTTCCTTGGTCCCAAAGGAAGTTCTCCAACGGCTAGTTGATTCAAAATAGACAGCTCATGCTGAATTGTTGAGTGGATAAGCTCAAACTGATCTTTCTCAGAACGTTCTCCCAGCTGTTCTTCATATTTTCACTTAAAAGGGCCAAAATGACAGCTTGCAATGGGCTGTAGATAGTTGTTCATTGCTTCCTCACCAAGTATATCCGTTATAGATCATTTAGGCACGTTTTGGCCAGCTGTAGATGAGCTTGCAACTTCAAAAGCAAAGGACAGTCATTCTCAGCATCATTCTGAGATCGTTCTCCAATCTGGGCGATTTTTGCACTTGATCTTCAAATGGAGAATGATGCAGACCTGTGGCCAGCTGTAGTGTGAAGGGAATGCAGCTGTGATGTCCTTGCATAACTATTCACTTGTCCTTTCCATGTACTTCCTTTTCTTGATTAAAAATTAATCTCTTGGAGAATGTTCATTAAATAATGACATTGAAGGTACATGACAACTATGAGTTGAATGTGTGTTGTCTCATCCTTATTGGTCTATGTAATTCTTGTCCAAACACTCTTGATACACCTGATTAGATGATGCCTTGAGAATTTATCATGTTGCACATGCTTGATCATTAACTTTGTCCAAAGAGGAAAGTCACTTTTCTTCCAATTATTCCTTGCCTTAATTGTTCATGAACTGTTGTGATCTTGTGAGTTAAAACCAAGATAAAAGTGCTTCTTTGTCTTGTATATGGTTGACTTAATGAAATAAGTGCTTTTGCATTTATTCTTGTTCATGAGGAGAATGTTGCAATTAAACCAGAGATCATTCTCAGACTGATCCTGAAGCTTCTCTTTTTGCCAAAACATAATGAATATCATTGAGATTAGAAGCTTAATTGTTCCTGACTAATTAAAACACTCAAGAGCACTTGTTAGATAACAATGAGATCAGAATTACATTTAAAATATAATTAAGATGTTTGTTATCTTTAAAACATCAAATTGGGATTTTGCATTTTGCCTCAACAATCTCCCCCTTTTTGATGATGACAAACTTCTTGAATTATGTTTTAAAAATGGGATTCTGATATAATCAATTCAGTAAACACAAATAAATTGTTTAGTGTTTTAATTTTCAAGCTCCCCCTCAATTCAAGCATCCAATTTTCATAATTGCTTAAGCATAAAGAATTGAGCAAAAACACATAATATGAATCAAAATAGATTTCATTAATCATCAAGCTCACAAAGTGAGAATCCAACATGATTTCTAGTTCATGATTAACACATAATGATTCAAGCAAAAGATAAAACATAAATCCTAGTTTAGAAAATAAAAACATAGTAGGAGAAGTTCTTATAGCAGCAAAAGGAACTTCCCAAAATATCTAATCCTCTAAACAGGTAAATTAAAACATGATTAAGCATTCAAAAAGACAAGTTCAATCTCCCCCTCATTTTCTCAAATCATTCTCCCCCTTTGTCATCATTGAAAAGGGTAGAAAAAAAGAGGGTTGCAGCAGAAGTTATTCAGGAATGGTGGGGCTGGAATCATCAGAGGATGTGGAGTTTTCAGGTTGTGGGAATGGCTCAACAGGTGGTGGTGGATTGGGAGGTGGTGGAACAATCTGAAGAGGAGTACAAACACACTCATTCAACCAGTTTCTCATGATCTGAAACTCAAGCATAATATACATTAACATGTCATTTTGCATTGACATGCCTCTCATCAGCTGAGTTAAATCCTTTCTCATCTGAGACATTCTCTTTTCAAGCTTTGTACGTTTGGGAGGCCTGGGATCAGTGGAAGTACCAGCCTCATGTTGAAAGTTTCCTTCAAAACCAGCAGGCATAGACCAAGTAGCAGCAACAGCAGCATTTGCAGAGGAGCAAAAAGAGTCCAAAGTTGCAAAAGAATTTGGTAAAGATGGTAGTGTACCAGCAGAGAAGATGGGAACAGGTATTTGTGATGGATCAGGGCTGTTGGAAGTCATTAAATTCCTTACAAAATCAGTGCTAAACATGGATTGCAGACTTCCATGAGATGATGACATAAGTGGTGAAAACACAGAGGTATTGAATGGAGCAGTTATAGAATGAAACCCTTGGAGAATCTTCCCAGCTTGTTGAGATGAAGTTTCTACTTCTTGAGAGAAGGTTGGTCCTAAATTCAATGAGGTATTCAAATGAATTGGCTGTGTATCAGAAATGGTGTTGTGAATATCCACATTTTCATCAGTTGGGAGAACGTTCTCTGATTGTTCTCCAGATGCTTTAGCAAGCATATCCAAGTTGTTATCAGGATCAATTCTCTTCCTTTTGTTTCCAATATCAGTAGAGGTGTTGCCAGGAGTGATTTCCTTTTTCATGTGACTCAGATTTTTTGTTCCAAAAGTAAACCATTGATTATCAAAGAGTTGTTTAGACTCATCTACATGGTTATCTCTAAAAATCCTAGTGAGTAACATTCCATAAGGTAAGGCTATCTTTTTGATTCCAGAATTTGCAATTGTGATCATGTGTTGAAGAATCAAAAAAGGTAAATCAAGTGGAATACCTTTAGATAGATGATACATGACAAGTAGATCATTATCAGTTACCTTATCTTTGCTTCCTGTCCTAGGAAAGAAGGAATGTTGGCACATGTTGTGGAAGATTTTAAACTCCTTCTTAAGCAGAGATGATGGTGGTTGTTCCCTGTGAGCTCCTTCATCAGTAAACATCTCAACGATTAAAGCATCTTTGCTTATGTTTTGAGCTGCATACCAGTCTTTTCCATACAGAGTTTCTCCATTTCTCTTCACTTCAAGTAGCTTACTAATTGAGTCTGCTGTAACATGGATTTCAACTCCTTTGATGTTGGAGATGATCAAGTCTTTGTCAGGATGTACCTTGGCATTGAAATAGAATGCTTGTACTAACAGAGGCATTGTGGTATCTTTCATCTGGAAAAATTTTGTCCATCCTTGTGGTTCCACAAACTTGAGCAAGTCTACTCCTCCCTTAGCAATTTCTTCAAAATCATAAACTCTTCCAGAAGCAACAGGTTTGGTTTTCCAATATTGATCAAACTTAGCTTCTTCATCAGGATGAATGAGTGGAACTTCAAGCAGCTCTCCTTGAGGTCTTTTCCTTTTAGGTAAGCTCTTCTTCTTTGGAACTTTGACAGCAGTAGCAGAACCCTTTTTGATTGAAACAGGTGAATGTTTTGCAGGTACAGATTTTGATGAGGTGAGAGGTTCAAGCACAATTTTTTCAAGTTCAGAATCTGAGATGGTTTTGTCAGAATCTGAATCATGAATGGTGTGTACAGTGTTGTCAACAACAGGTTTCTTTCCTGTACCAATTCCAGACATAATACGAGATGATCTTCTGATTTTTGAAGAATCATAGGATTTGGCTTTCTTAGATTTGAAAATGATTGGTGGAGTTTCAGCTTGACTTGGTACAACAATGGTAGGTTTAGGAGTGGTGGTACCATCAATTTTAGGGTTAGGTTTCTGGGTAAGTTGAATGGTTTCTTCTTCTGAGGGATCGTTCTCAGAAGGTACATCAGTTGGTTCTGCAGAAGGTTCATTAATTGATTGTGCAGGAGGTTCAATTAATTTCGGTGGGAAAATTTGAGAAAGAGGTTGAAGATCTAAGGGTTCATTTGGATCGTAAAAATTTGATTGATCAAAGGTTTGAGGGTTTGAGGAATCAGAGGTATCTGATGAGGATGAAGAGTTTGATGAGGATGAGGGTAATGGTGGAAATGGAGCTCTTCTTCCTGGGTTCTTTGTTCGTGCCATTTTTTGAAGAAACAAAGAAGAAATAATTGGATGAAGATGATGTGATGAAATGATGAGTTTAGGTGAGTATAAAAAGAGGTGGAAGCTTGGGAAGGAGGAAGAGTGTTAGTAGACTAGGTGTACTTGATTGAAGAGATGAATAGTTGGTTGTACTTGATTTTAGAAAAGAAAAAGGAGAGAGAGAGAGAGAGATCAATCGTGTTAAGCCAATGAGGAGAAGGTAAACATATCTTCTTTAATGCTTATCATTAATTAAAGAAGGCTAAAACCAAGGAAGAGACCGTTTGAAAAAAAAATTCAAATATTTCCTTATGCCCAGATTTGAGAACGTTCTCAGATCGTTTAATTTTTCACACTTTGTTTGGATTTTTGATGATTTTCAATTTTTCTTTGATAAAATTGAAACGTTCCTCAACTAATGGCTTAGTAAAAATATCAGCTAACTGATTTTCAGTATCAATAAAAACTAATTCAACATCATTTTTGTTGACATGATCACGAATAAAGTGATGTTTGATTTCAATATGTTTTGATCTAGAATGCTGAATGGGGTTTTTTGATAAATTAATAGCACTAGTGTTATCACATAAGATTTTGATTTTTGTGTACCTTAATGAGAAGTCTTCAAGTTGATTCTTGATCCATATTACCTGAGAACAACAAGTTGCTGCAGATACATACTCTGCTTCAGTTGTTGAAAGTGCTATGGTGTTTTGTTTTCTGCAACACCAACTTACAAGAGCTTCTCCAAGAAATTGACATGCTCCACTGGTGCTTTTTCTCTCAACTTTGTCACCAGCATAGTCAGCATCACAAAATGCTTTTAACTCAAAATGTGATTTATTTTGGTACCAAAGACCAACATCTGGTGTACCAACTAGATATCTGAAGATCCTTTTTACTGCAGTTAGGTGAGATTCCTTTGGTGATGTTTGAAATCTAGCACATAGACCTACTGAGAAGACAATGTCTGGTCTACTTGCAGTTAAATATAGGAGTGATCCAATCATTCCCCTATATTCCTTTTCAAATACATTTTTTCCTTTTTCATCTTTGTCCAAGCTTGTTGATGGATGCATTGGTGTTGACATTATCTTGGCCTCATTCATCTTGTATTTCTTGAGAAGATCCTTTATATATTTTTCTTGACTGATGAAAATTCCATTTTCATGTTGCTTGACTTGCAAGCCAAGAAAGAAACTAAGTTCTCCCATCATGCTCATTTCAAATTCACTTTGCATAAGTTCAGAAAATTCTTCACATAACTTTTCATTAGTAGCACCAAATATAATATCATCAACATATACTTGTACAATAAGTAAATCATGTTTATCAATTTTTCTAAAAAGTGTAGTGTCAATTTTTCCTCTAGAAAAACCATTTTCAAGTAAAAATGAGCTTAATCTTTCATACCAAGCTCTTGGAGCTTGTTTTAGTCCATAAAGAGCTTTGGTTAATTTAAAAACATGATTAGGTTTTTGTTGATCAATAAACCCAGGAGGTTGATGTACATAAACTTCTTCATTTAAAAAACCATTTAGAAAAGCACTTTTCACATCCATTTGAAAAAGTTTAAAACATTTGTGTGAAGCATATGCAAGTAAAATTCTAATGGCTTCTAATCTAGCCACTGGAGCAAAAGTCTCATCATAATCAATACCTTCTTGTTGATTATATCCTTGAGCTACAAGTCTTGCTTTATTTCTTATTACCTTACCATTTTCATCAAGTTTGTTTCTGAAGACCCACCTTGTTCCAATGATTGAGTGATTTTGTGGAAGTGGTACTAGATTCCAAACCTCATTCTTTTCAAATTGCAGGAGTTCTTCTTTCATGGCTTCAGTCCAAGATTCATCAGTGATAGCTTCATTTATTGATCTTGGTTCTATCTGAGAGATCATTGCCAGATTATTCTCCTTGTTCAGTAAAGCCCTTCTAGTTCTTACACCATCTTCAGTATTCCCTATAATTTGTTCTGGTGGATGATAACCAACAGTTCTCCAAGTCTTTGGAGGTCCTTGAGCTGTAGGTTCTTGATTCTCATCATTACTTTGTTCATTCCTTACTTCTTCTTCATCATTAAAGGTGTTGGTATATGATATATCTTCATATTCATCAAACTTGACATGCATGCTTTCTTCTAGAGCTTGTGTTTTCAAATTGTATATTCTATAAGCTTTTGAGGTTAGAGAGTAACCTAAGAATATTCCCTTATCTGATTTGGAATCAAACTTACCTAAGTTGTCTCTGATATTCAAAATGTAACAATAACATCCAAAAATATGAAAGTAGGAAATATTTGGTTTAATTCCTTTCCAAAGTTCATAGGGTGTCTTATTCAAAATTTTTCTTATGGTAACCCTGTTCAAGATGTAGCAAGAAGTATTGATGGCTTCAGCCCAAAAATATTTTTCAACATTTGATTCATTTATCATAGTTCTTGCCATCTCTTGTAAAGTTCTATTTTTCCTTTCAACAACTCCATTTTGTTGAGGAGTTCTTGGACAAGAAAAATTATGAGATATACCATTATTGTTTAGGAATGATTCAAAGTGAGAGTTTTCAAATTCTCCTCCATGATCACTTCTTATAGAGACAATATTGGTACCTTTCTCATTTTGAACTTGTAAACAGAATATTTTAAAAGCTTCAAAAGATTCATCTTTATGTTTTAAAAATAACACCCAAGTGAACCTTGAAAAATCATCAACTATGACAAAACCATAATTTTTGCCACCAAGACTAGTAGTTTTGACAGGTCCAAATAAATCTATGTGAAGTAGTTCAAGAGGTCTTTTTGTTGAAACAAAATCTTTTGGTTTAAAACTACTTTTAACTTGTTTACCCTTTGCACAAGATTCACACACTTTATCTAGGTCAAAACTAATATCAGGTAAGCCTCTAACTAGATCAAGTTTAGAGAGTTTTGACATAGTCTTCATACTTATATGTCCAGCCCTTTTATGCCAAATCCATTTGTCTTTTTCAAGAGAAACAAAGCAGGATTCAGTAGGCAGTTCATCTAAGTATATGACATATACATTCTTTATTCTTGATCCATAGAAAAGAGTTTTGTCAGATTGTTTAATTTCACAAGTATGAGATCTAAAAATAACTTCAAGACCATTGTCACATAATTGACTAATGCTAATTAAGTTATGTTTAAGTCCTTCTACATAGTGAACATTTTCAATTTTTGCAGAATTATTCTTACCAATAGTACCTTTACCTTTTATACTTGCTTTTTCATTGTTTCCAAAGGTAACTGTTCCTCCTTCCTTCTTGTCAAATGAAAGAAAGCTTTGTCTATCTCCTGTCATATGTCTTGAGCAACCACTGTCCAAGTACCAAGGCTTTTTCTTCATTGCTAGATGACATTCCTGTATTTGAATTTAATAAATTCTTAGGTACCCATAATTTTTTGGGTCCTTGAAGGTTAGTACTCTTATAAGGCATCTTCTTATATTGATAAGATGATCTCTTATAAGGAGGTTTTGAATAAAAATTTCTTTTTAGATTGTTCTGAGAATGTTCTGATCTATAAAGAGATTTCTTTTTAAAACAAAATGGTTCAAGATGTCCATCCTTGTGACAGAATGAGCATTTATATTTTTGAAATCTTTTTTCTTTATGAGGAACAAAAACATTTTCAATTAGTTTCTTATTTTGAAAATGTTTGTATCCCAATCCAGTTCTATTATATGAATTTCCTTGTGATCCCAATATATTTTCAAAAGTTTCTGTGGTGCTGACAAACTTTGTTAAATCTTTTTCAAGTTTAGACACTTTTTGTTTTAAAGTGATATTCTCTTTTTGAATCATAGAACATTCTTTCATTTTATTATTGTCTCTAAGTTCTTTAATTTGCTTAGAAAGTCCATCATGTGCAAGTTGCATATTTTTGATTATCTGTTTCATTATATCATTATCAGATTTATATTCATCTCTTTCTTTAGTTAACTTAGTGACTTCATCTCTAAGTTGACCATTTTTAGAATTTAGAATTTGAGAGTCATATAAAAGATTATCAAAGAGATGTTCAGTTTTTTGACAGGATGAACAAGGATCTAGAGTTACCTCTTCAATGTTTGCATTTGTCATGAGACATACATTAGCTTCTTGTTCTTCTTCTTCTGCTTCTTGTACTTCATCTAACTCATCCCAGGTTGCCATCATGGATTTGTAAGGAGAGTTCTTTTGTTTAGGACATTCATTCTTGTAGTGTCCAAATTGGTTGCATCCATAGCATTGTATTTTGCTGATATCTACTTCTGGTTTAGATCCATTTCTTCTTAGTGGAAAGTTCTTCTTAATCTGATTTCTTCTCATCATTAGCTTTTGTATCCTTCTGGATAAAAATGCTAACTCTTCTTCATCATCTTCTTGAAGAAACTTGTTGTCTTCCTCCACTGCTTCTTTGTTCTTAGAACGTTCTTTAGTCTGTGAATCTAATGCAATCATCTTGTTTTTCATAGGTTTGTCTTCCTGGAGAATGGACTCATGAGCTTTTAAAGATCCAATGAGATCTTCTAATTTAACCTCAGTGAGATCTTTTGACTCTGTGATTGCTGTTACTATGTGTCTCCAACTCTTTGGTAAACATCTAAGCACTTTTCTTACTCTTTCATGTATAGAGAATTTCTTCCCTAATGAGTTAAGTTCATTTATGATAATTGTGAATCTTCCATACATCTGATCAATTGATTCATCTTCCTTCATTTCAAATAGCTCAAATTTTCTAACACCAATGTCAATTCTTGTTTCCTTGACACGACTTGTTCCTTCATGGTGAGTTTGGAGTGTTGTCCACATTTCTTTGGCCGTTTTGCATTCCATGATCCTGTCATATTCTTCCCTACACAAAGCACTTTTAATAAATAATTGAGCTTTAGTATTTAGAAGTACCCTATCTGCTTCTTGAGTTGTCATTTCATCTTTTGTCTTTGGAGTAGTAGAGTCTTTTACTAATGGAGTATAGTCACCAACTTCAATCACTGTCCACATGTGCGTATCTTGTGATCTAAGAAATAGTTCCATCTTGTCTTTCCAATAGTAGTAGTCATCTCCTTCAAATAGTGGTGGCCTATGTGAAGATCCTCCTTCTGATATAAACTTTGCGCTTTTATTCATTACTTCCTTCCTGAATCTTTTCCTCTAGCACTTGTTAGATGCTCAACCTTAGAGGCAGAGCTCTGATGCCAATTGAAGTAGCAAAGTTTTTCACAAGAAAGGGGGGTTTGAATTGTGAACCTTTAAAAATTGTCCTTTTAAAAATTAGATATCAAAACATACGTTAGAATGTTCTCAGAATAAATAATATAAGTTAGGAGAATGATCTTAGAACGATCTCTGAGCTGCAAACAAAAACAATAAGTGATTTGTGTGTGTTAGTGTTTGCACAAAATTAATATGAGTTTAAGGGAGAGAAGAAACACAATAATTTTATCCTGGTTCACCCCTTAATAGTATGGGCTACTCCAGTCCCCACGCTCCTGTGAGATTGTCCACTAAGAGATTCTACCGATCTCAAAATACACTTCTTCTTTGATCTAATCCAAGATCACAATCTTCCAAGCTTCACTTGCTTGATCTACCTAAGTCTTTCCTAGACTTTATGAGGTGTCACTCAATCAATAGTTACGTATTGACTTGAGCCAATCTTTACAATTTTGATAATGGTTTGGATCTTAAAGCTTTCTCACTCAAACTAAGTTGAAAAGCTAGTTACAATAAAATCTCTCTTTGTTCACTCAAAATGAATACTGATCCTAGTATGATATTACAATATATGGAGTGAAAGAGATCTTCAAAGAAGAGCTTGAAAACTTGTATCACAAAGACAAGTAGATTGATTGTTGTAACTTAAACTCTTGCTCTTCAATGTTGCCAAAGCCTTCCTTTTATAGTTAAACCTTGAGTCTTCAGTTCCTTGGTCCCAAAGGAAGTTCTCCAACGGCTAGTTGATTCAAAATAGACAGCTCATGCTGAATTGTTGAGTGGATAAGCTCAAACTGATCTTTCTCAGAACGTTCTCCCAGCTGTTCTTCATATTTTCACTTAAAAGGGCCAAAATGACAGCTTGCAATGGGCTGTAGATAGTTGTTCATTGCTTCCTCACCAAGTATATCCGTTATAGATCATTTAGGCACGTTTTGGCCAGCTGTAGATGAGCTTGCAACTTCAAAAGCAAAGGACAGTCATTCTCAGCATCATTCTGAGATCGTTCTCCAATCTGGGCGATTTTTGCACTTGATCTTCAAATGGAGAATGATGCAGACCTGTGGCCAGCTGTAGTGTGAAGGGAATGCAGCTGTGATGTCCTTGCATAACTATTCACTTGTCCTTTCCATGTACTTCCTTTTCTTGATTAAAAATTAATCTCTTGGAGAATGTTCATTAAATAATGACATTGAAGGTACATGACAACTATGAGTTGAATGTGTGTTGTCTCATCCTTATTGGTCTATGTAATTCTTGTCCAAACACTCTTGATACACCTGATTAGATGATGCCTTGAGAATTTATCATGTTGCACATGCTTGATCATTAACTTTGTCCAAAGAGGAAAGTCACTTTTCTTCCAATTATTCCTTGCCTTAATTGTTCATGAACTGTTGTGATCTTGTGAGTTAAAACCAAGATAAAAGTGCTTCTTTGTCTTGTATATGGTTGACTTAATGAAATAAGTGCTTTTGCATTTATTCTTGTTCATGAGGAGAATGTTGCAATTAAACCAGAGATCATTCTCAGACTGATCCTGAAGCTTCTCTTTTTGCCAAAACATAATGAATATCATTGAGATTAGAAGCTTAATTGTTCCTGACTAATTAAAACACTCAAGAGCACTTGTTAGATAACAATGAGATCAGAATTACATTTAAAATATAATTAAGATGTTTGTTATCTTTAAAACATCAAATTGGGATTTTGCATTTTGCCTCAACAACATATTCATAGACTAACCTCACTTTGGTTTGTATTTGTCTGTTACATTCCACACATGAATTATTCGAACTTTCAACTGTAGATTTGCTTTTCCAGCTACTATAGCGAACACAGGAGTGTAGATATGAGCTATGGTTTGAAAGAGTGATTTTTTTTAACTAAAAACTAAACTCAATAGAAATATATGCCTGGATAAAGAAGTAACTGATATGCTACTTATATATACCTTTATGTATAGAGAATGAGTAGGGACCATCACAGTTGAATGAAATATGATAATGATAATGGTTATACATTTCAATCCCATAACCTATGTCTTTGCATAACCTTCACTCTTCTCTACAATTATAATAATGTAATTAAGTCAATAATGTATACACTCTTCGTATTTTTTTGTGTGACTAAATTATAAACTCTTAACGGTTGACATTTAGGCACTGTTTGGTAAGTCCAATAAGCTAGCTTATAGCTTATTGAACTAGCTTATAAGCTTGTTTGAAAAAAATGTGAAGTGTTTGGTAACGAACTTCTCTAACTAGCTTATAGCGTTTTTTGAGATGCTATTTCAAGTAGCGTATGAGCTTATAGCTTATAGCTTTTTCATTTTATTCCATATTTACCCTCATTAATTTTATTTATTTATTTTTTAAAAATTATAATAACTACCCACTAACACTTACAAAAAAAAAAACTACCCATTAACCATGTATTTTTATGTCATTTTGTACTTACAACAGCTAAATTTGCCAAACACTTTAATTTTATTCTACTAGCTTTTCAGCTATAAGCTACCAACCATCAGCTATCAGCTATAAGCTAGCTTTTCAGCTATAAGCTAGCTTATCAGCTATCAGCTAGCTTATAGCTTATTTTTACCAAACAGAGCCTTAAATGAGATAAATGTTGGAAGAGAATCCAACTATGTTCATCCTCATTGTCACTAAGGAATGTGATAATAATGTAGAAAAATGTAACATCTTGTGACATCAATTTTTGGATAATTAGAGAGGTATAATCTATAATAATGTAGAAAATTGTAACATCTTGTGAAATCAATTTTTGGATAATTGGAGAAACATAATTCTTTATTATATATATGAGATTGATATAATATAAAACAAACAAAAAATAGAGATGAAAATGATACTCCCTCCGGTCCTTTTTATAAGGAACAATTTGGAAAAAAAATTTGGTCCTTTTTATAAGAAACAATCATTAAATTTATTCTTACAATTCCATTTTTACCCTTATTAAATTGTATTCATTTCAAAGTTATGCATTAATTAGAGTGATATATTCCCTAAGGATAAATTAATACACCAAGGTTAGTTTTGGAATAGATTGTAAAATTTTAGAATTTTTATTAAGAAAGATAAGGTTTATTGGTATGTGTGTTTTTTCCAAATTGTTCCTTATAATAAGGACCGGAGGGAGTATAATATAAGGAAGTGATGTGGCATTATTGAGTGATTTAATTGGATGTAAATGGGTGATGTGGATTAGAGTTAAGATGAGTATATATAGATATTTAAATGTCATCAACAAAGAGTTCTGTTTTTTCTTTTGATAATTTCTTGCCACAACCATTATTGTTTTTTTTTTTAACAAACCAAAATCCACAACCATTATTGTTAGACTAAAAAAATTACATTATCCGATTTTTCTTTGAGTTGAGTTTGTTATATAGGGTGGAGGATAGAAAAAACTCTTTCATTAAAAATAACTCATAATATTCAGAGTTTTTTCTATTGATAAAATCCTTAAATTTCATATATGTAGTATGTATAGGGATTGTTCAAGTTTTAAAACTTTAATGCGTAAAATTCTTAAATTTCATATATGTATCAGAGACGTTCAAATTCTTGAATGTGTAAAATTCTAAATTTTCATGAATTAAGGGTGCTCGAGTTCTAGAATTGTGTATGATATTTTTGAAAAAATTTAGGGAACACCAGAAGGCTAGGGAGTGCAAAAATAAATTCTCATGAATTGATTCAAGTGATAAGAGTCTTGAGCCTTTTAAGCAAGTGATCAAAGTTCAATTTCTAACTCTTACGTATGAAAAAAAAATCAGTTGGGAGAAAAAAAACTCATTTTGTGTACCCAAAATTTCTCCGACGGAGTTCGTACCAGTGACATTATAAGAAAAAAAAAACTTATAATGCCTACATTACTTAGCTAAGAAGAATAAAATCTAAAGTCTTTGTTACAAATTGTGCCATAGCAACATAGTTTATGGCTTAATAAATTCGCAGCAGGCAAAATAAACTAATCTCCCAAATACATCACATCACACAGGTAATAAATTTAACATGTTCAAAGTTCTTGAGGGTATGCTAGCACATTCAAATTGTCAATATATGCATTTTTCTAAAACATAAAAGCCATAATAAAGCCTGACAATGTGCCATATCAGTACATATAAGTCGAAGGGGAAATTGAACAACAAAGTACAAGTACAATCAAATTCTCACATCCAAGATATGCAGACAGTTTTGACATCGTGGTTTAAAAGAATTAGCATACACCTCTATCTTTGTATAGCCTAAAGAACTGTCATCGAAACGAGTTTATATGCCCTGCATAACCTAAAGGCTGCACCACCAACATGATCAATTCATCAGTTGCAAATTTTGTACCCACTTATAAGAGCTCACATGCATGATTGTTAGACTCGCGAGTAGACTTGTAAGAGTCTACGAGTCTAGGATGAAAAAACGAGTGGAATCGCTCGTAGAATCATTTTCATTGTAAACTCGTAAAAACTCATATAGGCTCGAGTTTAGGGCAAGTTTGCGCGTCGATAAGATTTTTTGAAAAAAAAAACATTTTTTTCTTTAAAAAAACCAAATACGGCCTAAACTCAAACTCAAACAAAAATTGTAAAAATCCTAAAGCCTTATTTTGAAAGAACATGCCAACTATCAAACATTATTTTGGACAAGTTTGGAGAATAATATGAAATTCCAGTGACATTGTTTGGAGAGCATGCCAACTATCAAACATTATTTTGAAAGTTACAACTCATGCCCTGCAAAACTTGGTCATATCAGAAAAATGGTAATGGTGCACCTATTGGTGCAGTTGTAACAACTCTTGAGATTGCAAAGGTTCTGAAATATGCCTACTATTTTAGCACATTTGCAGGAAATCATGTTTGTACTGTTGCGGGATTAGCTGTTCTGAATGTAATTGAGAAGGATAAACTTCAGCAAAATGCATATGTTGTTGCCTGTTGGATCATATTTAAAGGAGCGTCTTAATTCACCAATGGAAAAACACGAGAATAAGCTTCTTATTCTTTCTCATATGTCTCGAATCTGCAAAGTCAGTCAATATGCTAAACAAGCAGAATGCCATTCACCAACAAACCGACGATTCAGTTATAGTTCCAAAATGAAACCGAAAAATATGACACAAACATTAGAATCATCAAAGTTGTCACTGGGCTGTTGCAGGAATGTACTGTCGCTCTATATAACCAGATTGATAAACCATCTAGGATCATCGACGACTCAGCCAATACCATCTAGGATCATCAAAGTTGTCACTGGGCTGGTGAACTAAATTGGCACAAATTTGTAAAATAGCACTGAAATCATCAGTAGTACCTCAAAGCAATGAATAACTCTTTCCCTTTCTGCAGTGACAGTTCTTAATGACTAGAACTAGAACAATAGAAAATAGAATGTTGGCACAATTTTCATCGGTGTCTACTTTCAGAATAGAAGTTGCTCGACCAGTTGTTTAAAGAGAGTCTATGTTGCACTACTTCCTCCTCCACTCTGTCGATACACTTAAGCTAAATGAATTTGGAAATGCAAAGCAACACTGCAGATTAACTAAAATGGTACCCAATCATATGTCACGAATATCGAGGCCTAACTCATCCTTAGAAAACCGGCTTGTAAGGTGAGAATTGCCTCCTCTTTATAAACTCTTCTCAAGAGTCCTATCTATCCGATGTGGGACTAAATCCCACCGAGTGTTGGCCGCTAACACACCCCCTCACGCTTCAGCCCGGCCCAATGGGCCTGAAGCGTGAACGATGTCGGAAGCCCAACGATAGACCCGATAGACTCTGATACCATGTCACGAATATCGAGGCCTAACTCATCCTTACAAAACTGGCTTGTAAGGTGATGATTGCCTTCTCTTTATAAACTCTTCTCAAGAGTCCTATCTATCCGATGTGGGACTAAATCCCACCGAGTGTTGGCCGCTAACATACCCCCTCACGCTTCAGCCCGGCCCAATGGGCCTGAAGCGTGAACGATGTTGGAAGCCCAACGATAGACCCGATAGACTCTCATACTCTAATATCGAGGCCTAACTCATCCTTACAAAACCGGCTTGTAAGGTGAGAATTGCCTTCTCTTTATAAACTCTTCTCAAGAGTCCTATCTATCCGATGTGGGACTAAATCTCACCGAGTGTTGGCCGCTAACATCATAGCCACCCAAAGACCAGACAAATAGATATTTGTAGAATAGGTCTTAATATTGCCTTTAAAATATATCTGCATATAAAAGATGCAGTAAGGGTGTTGTATTGGCTGCCCATTGTCATCAAGAATACACTATTACGATATACAAAAATTCGTATGCAAAAATTCATACAAATAAGTTAAAAGAGAGGAATGAGCACCATGACCAAAGTGCTATGTAGCATGGGTACTCTTAAAATAATAAAGTACCCGTACCGGGTACGTATCAGTACCGGATACTCCATGGTACTCGTATGGTACGCACCAATTTCGTACCCATTTTTATTTGGGTGATTTATGATGATGAATACGAAAAAACATATTGGCTATTGAAAAATCTCTTAAAATATTATAATTTTTTATTATATTTCAATTATCTCTCATTTTTTATGAAAATAGTTGAGACGGTAGACAAAAAAATTAAATCTTCAAAGTATGATGATAATAATTCACTTAAAAATAATTTTTTTAATATTTTATACTAACGTACCCGTACCTTAAATTTTCTAAAAATATCGTACCGCGTACCAGTACCGGTACCAGATACCGGTACCGTACCCGTACCTAGGCAACATAGCCAAAGTGTGAAATGATATAAACGTGAGATGTAATAATGTAACTCTGAGATATCAGTATCACAAATATAATTGATCGATACTTCCCCTAAAAGCAAGATGATTCACAAAAAGCTGAAGTTTGTTTCACGTAACAGAAACCCCATATAATAAAAAGGAAGTAAGTTTTTAAATTCAAAAAGGATTTCTAGAGGAGGAAATAGCAATTGTGACTTAAAAGTATAGGAAGCAATGATTAGCAATATCTGAAGCATAGGTTTCATGTGGATATAATATATCGTAAACCAAGCACAAATGTATGTATGTATGTATATATCTTGGTCTCTTTCTGTGGAAGGAAAAGCTTCAGCAAATGTTTATTCTTCTTTCTTTGAGATATTGAAGAAGTCTAAAATGATTTTAAACATATGAAGTTGAAGAGAAAAGATTAAACATTCCAAATAGGTGTTTGGATGAATGAGTGAAGAGTGGAAGATTGTGACAGAAGGAAAGGGAAAGGGGTCAAGTGAGTGTATACAAGTAAAATGAAAGGGCTTCTAAAGGAAGATTATGTTCTAAAGGAAGTCCCACATCGCCTAATTCATAAACCAAATTAAGCAGCTCACATATAAAATGAAAGGGCTTCTACAAGTAAATACCAAGGTTGTCAGAATCAGACCGGCCATTAAGCCGGCATACTTAACGGTTCAAGGTTCAACTGGTCGGACCGAGGTTGAACCAGGTCGGACTGTTTTTAATTAAATAAATATTTATATATTTTAAATAATATATAAAATAGTATTAAACAAAAAATTATACTGTTTTCAAAAAAAAATTATACTATTTTTTTGTTACATTAGAGCCAATAAAATTTGAACATAGAACCTAATGTAATTTACTATTTTATATTTTTAATTGTTATATTAAATAGTGTTTAACTCTTATAAAAAAAAAAACTACCTTCCGTAAAAATAAAAATAAAACATAGGAGATTTTTGTTCCTGTGAGCTTAGTTCAATTGGTAGGGACATCGAACTATATGTGTAGGAGCCCGAGTTGGAACCCAGGACACTCCACTTATTCACCTTTAAAGTGGATTTTCTAAGCACTAGGCTACTTAACAAAAAAAATGTAGGAGATTTTTTTTTAGTGTTTTTGTTTCTATGTTTGTTTTTAATTGGGCTTGTAATGTTAGTTGGGCTAATAAAAAAAATAGTTTAATCTATATTTGTCCAAACCCAATTGTAAGTTGTAACCCTAATTATATAATTGAAGATTGGAGCAAGGTGTGCCGCCAGCTTTCTTTCTTAATTTCACTCTTCACTTTCCAATAACCATTGCTCATCTTCATCTACTTCTTTTGGTTCTAACGTTTGCAAACATCATTATATTTTGTTGTTTCCTTCTTCTTTTTTTTTATATATTTCTCTAAAATATTTATTTTCTTCCATAACCTTGATGGCTTGAAGGTTCCATGGTAAAATACCTTCAATCTTGGTTTGTAGTGTACTTTCTTCTTCCTCTTCTTCCTTTTCAACCATGAATGCAGAGATTAAGTGGAAAAGTGTGGAAAAAAAAAATTGCAGAACCGCTAAACCGCCCGGCCGGTTCACTGGTTTGTTCCGGTTTGAAGCCGGTTCGAATGTTTTTTTATCGGTTCATTTCTTGTCCGTTTTTCAGACGAAACCGAACCGCATCTAAGCCCGGTTCACGGCCTGACCGGTCCGACCGGCCGGTCCGGTCCGGTTCTGACAACCTTGGTAAATACCACGGAGCAGTGTTGCGATGACATAGCGAACTATTTTTTCGCCTACAGAATACCGTGTCAGCGCAACAATTTGCGGCATACGCTAGTTTTTGGAAGAGTCCTCTTTATTGAGGGCTCTGCAATATTAGTTTAAATTTTTTTTCTCATTTATTTTATATTTTATATTTTTATGTATAACTGATTAATAATTTCATTTTCGATCTTATCATTTTTTATTTTATCACATTTCATATATAAATCATAAAGATTAAATTATACCATCTCAATTTTGGATGAGGAATCATATTATGAATAAAGAATTCAAATCGCAGATGATTGAATAAGTTGAAACATGTCTCAATTTTGCATTTCATCAAATGCACATCATCCCAAGAGTTACATTTTGAATAGATATTATACTTGAGGGTCATTGAGGCTACACTTAACTGTCCTTTTTTTACTTTGTGAATAAAGAATTCAGATTGCAATACCAAGAGTTACATTTTGAATAGATTATACTTGAGAGTCACCAATGGCTCAAACATATCATCTAGGATCACCAAGGCTTACATTTAACCATTCCAATTATAACTCTATAATTTGACTATATTTATTCCAATGAAAGAATGCTTCTTTTATAGGAGAGTTGAGAGAGTTCATAAAGACACTCCACAAATTAAAGAGTGATTTAAAGAATTAAAATAAAACACAATATAAATATAAAATCAAATAGTTTCGGGTCTAATAATGATTAAATATTTCAACAGTTTCAATGCCAAATCTAGTTGCAATTTATAGGACTTAGGCATGAATATGTAGCTGCACTTTAGTAGCCCTAAAAGTATGAATTCATAAATTATTATGCAACTATCTCAACAAATATTTTGAAGTCTCAATTCTCAGCTACCTCAACAAATATTTTGAGGTCTCAATTCTCATCCTCTTACTATTTTTGCTATGCCTTGTATATATTTGGCATGCAAACTGTAGACAAAAACTTAATGTACTATGCATGTAAACAGAGTAAATAGTCTCATGTAAACATCCTTTTTTACTTGATTTAAATATAACTTTATCATATGCCCATCAAATAGTCCAAATCGTTAAAAACGTATTTACCACCCCACTCTTTCTATCATGTGATAAATAAGGACAAACCGGAAGATTGAACTCATGATCAGCCACCTCATCAATGCCATGAAAGTGCATAGAACTACTTTTGTCTTAGCAGTAGTAAATTGACTTCATGTACTTGCCCAGTTTCGACACACAAGGAAAAGGGAAATGGAAAATCATAAGATATTGTCAAACCAAAAAAGAGCAGAACTAAGGGACACCAAATTATATAGGCAACACTACAATTACAAATGAATGCATCAGTGCACCCTAAAGAATCAAAGGCTTCTCTGCATTCCCTTCATTAAATGATTAAAAAGTTTATTACACTACAAATGCTAGGTCCAGGGTCAACAATCGATGGCACAAAGATACCATCCCAAAATTCACATAACGAATATCAATTGATCTTAAGGGTCATCGAGTCGACATTTAGCCATACCAATTATATGTTTGAATAAAGTATTACACATTATAATATCATCTAGTTCAATGGCTCAAACATATCATCCCACAATTTTCATAGCCAATAGCTATTGAATTATTGGGGAAAAATAGCCAATAGGTATTGGACTTAATGGTCACGAGGTAGCATTTAACCATCCCTTAATTTACATAGCCCATATTAACAATTGGGCTTAAGGGACACCGAGATTGTATTATGAATAAATAATTCAAATTACAATATCATCTCATTCTAGGATCATTAATGGCTTAAAGATACTCCCTCCGTACCACAATATATGTCATTTTTGGGGAAAAAATTGTACCACAATATATGTTGCTTTATATTACCAATAAAACATTTAATGCTATTTTTCCTATTATACTCTTAACTATTTAGTACTCTCTCTTCTTTCAATTCTTCAATTTATTTTTTTATACCATAAATGAAGGACAATTTTGTAAATCAACTCATAATCTCTCTTTTCTATACAACATTAATTATCTTTCTTAATATGTGTAAAAGTGTCAAAACGACATATATTGTGGTACGGAGGGAGTACCATTTAAAATAATTTGTGAATTCACATAATGAATATCAATTGGACGTAAGCATCATCGAGACCACATTTGCACATATTTTGATAAAGTATTCACATATTATAATAGCGTCTAAGTCGAAGGCTATCAATGGCTCAAACATATCATCCAACAATTAGCAACGTCAAGTCAATAGCTATTGAGCTAGAGGGTCATCGACGCAACATTTAACCATCTCAAATTTATATAGCCAATAGCAATTGGACTTAAGGGTCATCGAGGAAACATATCAAAGAATTTATATAGTCAATTATAATTGGACTTAAGGGTCATCGAGCCAACATATATCCATCACAGAAATTATATAGCCAATAGCAATTGGACTTAATCGAGCAACATTTAACCACATATTGAGGCAACATTATCAATTGGACTTAAGGGGCATCAAAGCAACATATAACCATCTCAAAATTTATATAGTCAATAGTCAATTAGACTTAAGAGTATCGAGGCAACATTAAACCATCATTTATATAGCCAACAATTGGCCTTAAGGGTCATCGAGGCAACATATAACCATCTTCTAAGAATTTATATAGCCAATAACAATTGAACTTAAGGGTCATCGAGGCAACAAATATCCATCATATAATTTATATAGCCAATAATAATTGGACTTAAGGGTCATCGAGGCAACAAATATCCATCATAGAATTTATATAGCCAATAACAATTGGACTTAATCGAGGCAACATTATATAGTCAATATCAATTGGACTTAGAGTCATCAAGGCAACATTGAACCATCTCAAAATTTATATAAGCCAACAATTGGAGTATTGAAGAAAAATTTAACCACCTCATAATTTATATAGGGTCACCGAGGTAGCATTTAACCATCCCAATTTGCAATAACATCTAATTCCAGGATTAATCACATTTTTCTCAAGCAGAAAACTGAATGTTGTTGAACAATAAGAAATGAGAAAAATGGGTAGTGTTTCTTAACCAAGATTCATAGAGGTTTGTCAAGAAATTAATCTTATGAAAAACCATCTTTCAAAACATTGGTGTCGAACAAAATTTTGGGACATAGCATGTTTCCTAAAAATTAAAGTGTTTTGTTTTGTGTGCAGAAGATTGAACGTTTTCGACTTATCAAGAATGTAAAAAATGGTTTGTGATCCAATCCGTCGCACCTCTTTTGTGCAGAAGAATGTGCAGAAGATTGAACCTTTTTTCGGAGAAATTGCCAGTTTTTCTTTGATCATTCTCCAAGACATCTGCTTTCTTTGTGTTCCAATCCGTCGCACCTCTTTTTGGCATGTTTCCGAATTTTGATTGCATCAGAATTTGCCCTAGTTTTCGTGACACGTTACTTCTTTTTCTCGTCACAGTGGAATCAATTGCAAGCCTATAACTACCAAAAGATTTTTCCATTACTGAAATTTCTATTATGTTACAGAAAATTAGGTTATATATGAAAGAAGACAAATAATTTTCAAGAATACAAAAGTGAATCGCGGTGGAATCTGGACATTGTCACTCTTTCTGGCCGCCTTCCACCTCACAACGGTAAACTCGGACGGTGTTTTCTGGCGAGTTGAGTAGTGTGACTCCAACTTGTTTCTTCTGGTACTCCCTCCGACCTCTCATATAAGTAGTTTTTTAGATTAATTGAAAAATGAATGTATTTAGTCTAAAATATATACAAATACCTCACTTTTTAAATGAATCCAAAAAAGTTATTTTTGCTTACATATGAGGCCGTATATAAAACGACAATGAATGCAGCAGCAACATATGCATTTTATCTTTTTTGATTTCATGGAACCCATGAGTTTCCTTATTTTAGGGTTTTAATCTTAAAATTCTTCTATTTTCCGCCCCAATCCCATCTAAAAAATATATTTATAGGTAAGGTTAGTGTTGTAATAATTTTTGGCAACAAAAATAAATCTCCTTTTAATTCTAACCCATGGTTTTTTTTTACGCATATTCAATATTAAGTGTATTCAATATTATTTTTTATGAACAAAAAGCATCATACAATTGAATTGAGTCTTTAATCTTTATAGACATTTATACAATTTTTAAAAAATAGTTCCTACTTTAATTTTATTATATTTTTAGTCCTTAATATTTTTGCCGTTTTTACAATTGGTCCCTACTGTCACTAGGCAAACATAATATGCCACATAGACGCATATATTCTCTAAAAATATTTTCACTCCCTAAAATTCTCTGTAGCTTTAGAAAATTCTCTCAAAGTTGGTAATAAAGTTTTCTTCATCCATTACCTCCTGGTGATTATGGTAATGTGAACATATATACAAGAAAATAAGTTCATTAAGAACACATGGTTGACTATCGGGAGGAGGCCGGAGTGGAACCAGTTGATGTCAGAACTGACGGCCCGAATCAAATTAGACGGTCCGGTGGGCTGGATACTTGTGTTGAAAAAAAAAATAAAAACACATGGTTGAGTTAGTTCCATGAACCCACAACATGTGCCTCTGAAAAATATCAGAAAGCAAAATCTAACCTGTTCATTTTTTAACATCAAAATTTTCATATTGGTAAAACGAAGCTTTGTCTTTTTGGTAACCTAACAGTGACTATCTGACTACTACTGTTTGTTTCAAAACTGAACAAAAGTTTGATTCTAAGATGTTGGGTTTTTGTATATTGGCTACATTTTGCAAAAACATTTTTTAGCCAAGTGTTGAGACGAATGTGCTGACCCCAAGTGTTGTGACAAATGTTGGTACACTTTGGAACAACACCTGTCTCTGTATCATGCGCGCCAGCTAGCGGGTTTAAATTTCTACTCAATCTTTTGAAGATCTGTTTGAAGAATTGTTTCAAGGTTTCTTACAGAGGAAGGCGCACGTGTTTAATGTGTTTCATGAGGCAGCCAAACCCTAGTTTTATTTTCCAAAGGAATTATATTTTTGGAAAATATATTTTTGCGTTTCAAAAATATAACTATTGTTTTCAAAAATATATCACAGCTGCCGCAATTCTAGAAGCCCTAATTTTGTCTTGAAGCCCAAGTCGTTCTACTACTATAAATACGAAGGCAAGCATATGGTTTCAAGCATCTAAAATCGAGTCTTACAAAGCGTGAGTTTTAGGGATTTTAGAGTGTTAATTGTGAGCCTTTCTTGTGTCTCATTGATGCAAGCTTAGGACCTGAGTGTTATTGAGTTGTAAGTGTGAACTTCTCCTAAGCTTTGAAGTACGGAGATTGTTCTATTGTGTTGTGTGGTTTACTCGCAAGCTTTTAAGCAAGAGTGAATCCTAGTTTCTTAGGAGTGTGTCTCCACCTGTTGTGATTGTGGAATTGAATAGCATCGCTGTCTGTGTTGCTAAGGTGGGAATTGGGACGGGGTCTCATATCTAGGAGTTCCTAGGTAGAAGTGTCATTGGGTAGTGATTAAGTGAGAAGTTGTAAACGGGTGAGTTTAGCTTCGAAGTAATACTGCTGATAGTGGACTTCATTCCTGGATTGGTATCCCCCAGAGTAGGCTTTAGGCTGAACTGGGTTAACAACTCTTGTGTGTTATTTACTTTACTGTTTGTATTGTTTTATGCTATTTGCTCTGTTTATAGACAAGTGTTGGCGCACCGGTAACAACATCTGTCTACAACAGACAAGTGTTGCTACACCTTGAGCAACACCTGTTCACTGTGTGCCAGGAATTTCATAAGACAACTTTCATTGTTAGTTGCCAGGAATTTTTATACTTTATGGGCCCTCCCTTCTTCTTCTATCAGGCTATCATCATATTTAGCAACAGAGTAGCTTAAAGCCTAAGAGTAACACTGCATTTGGGGCTTGAACCATCTTCCCACGTGTGTATCTTAACTGTATGTACTATAGTGGACTGATACTTGAAAATCGTTCAGAAACTTTGATGACGACAACTAACAATATCACAGGCACATGATAATAATATTAATCAGCATTGATTCAACAAATATAAGAGAAAATTAACTAATATAAGTCGAGTATTAGGATACTAACATTAATATTCATTTTACCGACACCGATTCATTCAACGTCTCAATTGTGAGGAGTGAGGACTGTTCCTGCAAAGGATCGAGGAGGGTATGCACTTAGCTAGATAATACTCTAGGCTTAAGCTTTTTGGTAAGTAAGTATTTGGAACGCATCTTTTGGAAAATGGGAAGAGTCATATACATAGGCCCTAGCATAACCGTAGGGGGTGAGATATTTCTATCCCACTTTCATACATGACGGTTCTGCCTCAAGGGGAATGTGTATCCCATCGTGCTATATCGTCGATCCTCACTTCTTTAGGGTTCGGAGAGTATGGTCGCGTGGCAAGTAGGACCTCGGCTTGTTCCAATGGGCTTGACCCCTTCTCGGGCGATCAACCCAAGTATCTCGCCTGGTACAAGGACAGATGATACTACGATGTTCCTACTAATTAACTAGAGAAACACCGATCATTGTTAGAATTTCAAATGATTTTCTGAGGTCAAATCCACCCTAAAACATATAATACACTTTCCCACCATATACAGTGGTTTAAGTTAAAGGCTGGCATATTGTGAGCAAAAAAGGACTTTACAATTTAGAAGAAAAGTGACATGAGATAAGCATGCAACCGTGTCTGCACATACATGCATGCCAATTACTACTTGAGGAGGTAAATGTCCTTCTTGTCGAAGGTTGGAGGCTATAGTACTACAGGAACTTATAAGTGTTTTCAAATTATTACACATGAGGCTGTTAATGTTATTACTCTCCTATCCCTTTCTTCTTTTAGCTCAGAAGTAGCATGGTGTTTTGTGCTGTCTCTAGATGCTACTAGTATTTTCCATTTGATTATTTATAGAGAAGGTAATAATCAAAAAAGGAAAGGGGTAATAATTTATTGATCATAATTTATAGTAAAGAAAAGCATGGGATGATGCTGTGGTGTTTGGCCCACAAAAGGTTTTCTTTTCATTGAGAATTTCTTTTGCATCTCCTGGCCTTTTCAAGTGCCCCTGAGTTTTCAATTTTACTTCATTTGTTGGTTGGTTAAGCAGTGAGAGGGTAAAATCGTAAACATTGGGAAAAAAACCGTTTGCTACCTAGTGAACTGAGTTCGCATTTTAAGAATCAAAGTTATTGGCACTGGAAAAAAAGTCCTTCTTCAATCAAACTGTGCTGACACGTGACCAAATTTGATTGGCTACTTGTGTGGTTGCAACATAGCATCAACGAATCACAAGCCTTGGTGAATTTTGGTAATTGCTTTCACTCACATTCTCTCATTCTCACATTCGGTCAATTTTTTCTTGTGTTATTTTTCATCGTTTTGTTTGTAAAGGGCCCACAATTCGTCGTTAGTTACTCATATCGTTCATATCGGTGTTCAACAATGCACACTGCAATTTTGTCGCGTATAACTCGATCGATCTCTTCATACTGTACTGAGAGAAAATAGAGAACATGGTTCTCACATCATCTTCGTTCTCATGTTGGTGTACGTAACGCGTCCATCTGAGCCAACCGACAAACGACGATACTCAATACAGGCCACCCTTCTTGAGACGGCCGTTGAGTTGGTCTGGTTGGTACTTCAGATCAACCAACTTAAAATCGACGTGGATCCTACAAAAACTCGGCTCCTCATTGTTGTAGTAGACTGCAACTAGGTGAGTGTTCTTTTGGAATGTAAAAATGTCCATTTTTTTGAGTTGTAATGAAAAATTAACCACACATGTTTATTTATAGTAGTTCTGGTGCATTATAGACCACACAAACTGTCTTGTGCGTTGCAGATCACACATTTGTGTATTGTCATGGTTCGCTACCTACCTAGAGCAATGTGTTATTTCATCTAGGTGTCCTGACGGGTGTAAACGTTGGGGTTGGGTTACTAAAATAGTCACTCGCTACGTAACCTGCGAATTAAGTTTGCTATTTAAGTAACGAGGTGGGAGGCAATTTGGTCATTTTGCAGGGTGCACGAGAAATAGTGGGGACGCGAAAAGAAAAACTTCTTTCCATTTAGCCTATTGGGGTAAATCAAACAAAGAACGTGTTTCTAAGGTGTTGAGGCACCCTTTTCAACAAAAATTTATATACAAGACTCAAAGCGGACAATACCTCAGAAATGCAATGTTTTGGGTTTGAGTTTAGAACAACTTACAATTTTAATACACATACATGGTCAAGTCTATGGTGCACCGGTAGAACAAGTTTTTTATCATGTATAAATTTATTTTTATTATTAGATTAATAAGTCTCATATCAGAATCTAATGATAAAAATAAACTTGTGCAAAACTTGTGCATAATGAAAGACTTATACTAGTGCAGAAAGGGGATTCCACTACTGGCCAAACGGACTTTCCACTACTGGCCGTGGCCGTAGTGAATGCTGGCGTCGTTGTAAGTCCAGACTTTCCACGTCGGTTCTTTTAATACCCGTCGTGGTATGTATATTTCTTCTTTAATTATTATTTAAAATTATGGACTTTCCACGTCGGTTTTGCCAATTACCCGTAGTGGTATGTATGGGATTCCACGTCGGTTATAATGAATAACAGTAGTGGTATGTATGGTTTCAAATTTATTTAATATAAATCATGTGGATTCCACTACGGGTATTTACACATATCCGTAGTGGTATGTATGGTTTTCCAGTTTTTTTTTAAAGAAATGGGGATTCCACTACGGGTCATTACCTTTACCCGTAGTGGTATGCTTAGTTTTCACGTCTGTTTATTATAAATACCAGTAGTGGTATGTTAGTTCTATTTTTTTATTTTTTTTGTTTTTTTGTAGCTTCCTGTGCATTAATTATATTTTCCGGCGCAGAAATTATACAACATAATTTCAAGTCACTGGTAGCTAATAACGCACAAGAAAATTGACATAATTCCGAATATTATTTTCCACAAGTCATTGTCAATTCCTAACAAGCTAACAAAGTTACATTCAACACATTAGAAGTCAATGCTTAACATTATCACTAATTAATTCCAAGTCTAATTCCAAGTAGACAGCCCATTAATATGAAAAGCCAAAACTCTATCCATAGAACCAACTAATTTACCACCAATGAAAACAACAGGAAGCTAGCTATAGTGATGTTGAATCACTCCAAAATCATACATTTATATTAACAATATTTAAATTAAATATAGACAAAAGCATTCAACAAAGTGGATTTTCCTATATTGCAATTTACATAAAATAAATGCAAGGTTTGTTTTCAATACTATCTCTTAACTGCAAAAGCCTAGAAACTGAGATAATCAATAATACAAGTCATTTAGTATATAGTACACCCTCATAGAATCAATAAACTCTTGCTACAACAACTCCCAGTAACTGATTATTATTAACTATTAATATATCTAATAATCTTTAAGCATTAAAATCAATATACACCTCGAGTCTACGTGTATGTGTCCGCAACTGCTCAACAGATCCTGATCGAAATGCATCACAAGCAGCCATCATGACTTTATCGTCGTGTTCCAGAAGCCAGTTAACAATAAAAGAATCTAATTCAGCAATATTACCTCTGAAACATAGATGAAAACCAACCCTTCTTTTTTGGCATCAGACTTGCTATTCTTCTCGGCATCATCGTCATCATCATTCTCTTCATCCTCACTATCACAACTTTGGTAAAATTCTCCACGAGAAAATGGGGCAGCAGAGGGAATTCCAACATAAGTCATTCTAAAATCACAAATAACATCACATCAAATCTACCATAAAAGTCAAAACGTATTAACAACATAAGTCAAAAACTATTAAAAAATGTCAAAGCTAATACAATCATTTGTCTCTAACCATCACCTTAGCACACATAAATGTATAAAGAATCACATGCTGCTTTTTACATGTTACCCTGCTAAACCATTGCCATTGAAATTTCAATTCATAAATCAATGGTTAGTGTTGTTTCTATGTATGGTACACAAATTTTACCATTTGTGCATCCTAAACGTCACCCTTTCTGATCAAAAGATAGTGATATACACACCTGATTTCACATTGATATTTCCAAGATATACATATTGAAAGGACTATCACAGGACAAAATAGATCATCATACATAGTGAAAATAGTTGTACACTATTGCACAAAATTAAGAATATAGCAGCAAAAAGTATTGTAGTTTTTCCGTTGTTACAAACCTAGGAGTAAGATGTCTTGGCATTGCCTCGAACAATTTCAACCTTTTGAGCCAAATCTTGCTTCTTTAACCTTTTATTAGACACTTTTTCAAACTTCTGAATCCTGTTTTCAAGATCATAACCTTTCCATTGATGTCTCTCAAACATATGGAAGTAAAACAAGGTGTTAGGCCATGAGATTGTGATTTCTCCTTCCTCACTTGATTGTGATTTCTTCCACCAATCATAGCATCTAGAAGTAATATTTGGCTGTCTAGAACACAATTGAATACACAAATTTATATCCACTAACTCATCCAAAGATCTTTCTTATAAAGAGAAAACTTAACAGACCCTCAAACATCGAGAAAACGAAAGTAACCTTCATGTCTAGTATAGACATCTGATTGTGTATTGTGATATACTCAATTTGTATCAGTACTACATCTCTTCTGTTGGTCTTAATATCTCATTTCGTAGAACAAGTTCATGTACTATCTTCCATATAATTAACTTACATAGTAACAATATATTGGAGATGTATTATGATTAAACTCAACAGTTTAAAGAAAAAGTACATCAAATTACTCATGATGAAGTCAGGAAATAGTTATGCTTCATTTCAGCTAGAAAGCTCAAGTATTGATATACAACAAAATAGCTTTAATTCCAAAATTGGTAAAACATGGCAAAATATGTGTTAGTGATATAAGATGAAAGATTGATTGAGCTGAGAATGGAACCTTCTTAAGCTTGACTATTCATGAAAAATTGATTTTATTTATAACAAATATATTGACTCTCTAAGTTCAGTTTCCATTTCTATTAAGGTAATTTGAGCCAATAATAAATTACTAAATACTTGTCTTTACTTTTAAGCTTGTAGGAAAGCCAAATGAAAGAGCTTTGGAATCTTATATTTACCTTTAAGCTTGTAGGAAAGTTCTTCATATACAAGTGCTCCAAATTCAAAGTAGTATCTAATTTAGTGGAAATAGACCTGCATAAAAGCACCTCCTGGAACCAGTATCCAAATTCACTGCAAAAATCAAATGAAAGCATTAAATCATGATACACAAAATAAATGAGTCAAGTTTCTAAAGTACCAGAACATAAATGATTGCATCAAGGTCTGAAAAACAAAAACCAAAAGAATAAAGTAGAAACTAAATTAATTAGACTAGCACTTAATCAGTGAATGATACTTTTTTTCAATGACTAAGAATTCCAACATATTAGACTAGCACTTTATCAACTTTGCAGGTTCTAGCAGAAGAGGTTAGGTGCCTTTCCAAGCTCAAGAAGTCTTGCCACTGCCTCATCTGTTAAAATCTGCCGAAACAAATCACCCCTTTTTTATAAATCCCCAGTTTCAATTCCTAATCATTTCAAGTAAGCATTTAGAATGTTCACCAACAAGAACTGAAAAAGCTATATACCAGTTATGCTTCTGTTTTAATTTATTTTCTTTTTCCCCTCTTTACAAATTAAATCCAACCAATATACAAAAATTCCTTAACACAAATCACAAAACCTATATACCAGTTTTTCAGAAAATAGATACTCATCACTCTCTTATTACTTTGTAGACCGCAAAATATACAAATTTTGCAGTCTCCGCAGTAACATCACAACAACATTGCACTCTCTTGTTACACTTGTTTATACTATGTTTATGATATAAACAAATGACATGAACAAAAGTCTCAAAACACAAATTGCCACCCGATATCCGTTCCAATTTCAGCTGCTTACCTCTTTCAACACGTTTCCATTCCGATTTCAGCCGCTTGCCTCTTTCAAAACATTTCTATCCCGATTTAAGATCCACGAGATCATCTTCAACATGTTTCTGCTTACCTCCCTCAACATTGCTTTCCTGCAACAAAACTCTATCCATCGATCAAGAGATATTCGATTTCAAAGAATCAATCGCATAATGGGATACGAAAACCCCAATTGCATAAACCCTAAAAAGAGAAATTAGAACGAAGATAAATACCTGAGAACACGATTTGGGGTTGGCCGGTTTCCAGAAAACGAAAATGAAGAATGAGAACACGATTTGAGGAAGAACGAATAGGTTGGCCGGTTTCAAGAAGAACGAAGAATGAAGAACATATCCAAGAAGAAAAACACGATTTGGGGTTTCAAAGAGTAGAAGAAGAACACGATTTGGGGTAAAGAGAAGAAGAAGAACACGATTTAGGGATTTGGGATTTCAAAGAGAAGAAGAAGATCACGATTTAGGGATTTAGGGATTTGAACATATTGTGTTTGTGGTTTGCTGCGCGTACGTAGAAGAAGTCAAGAAGATCGATTGAACGATTTAGGGATTTGAGGGCAAAAAACAATTTTTTAATACTCAAGTTGGGATTTAACTTCCGTGGAACTTAAAACAGTAGTGAAATCCTTTTAAAATGAACTTTTCACTACTGCTTTAAGAAAACCAGTAGTGAAATCCCTTGCCAATGAACTTTTCACTACTGCTTTAAGAAAACCAGTAGTGAAATCCTTTGGGCAATTGTGTTTCACTTCTGGTATTCAGATATCAGTAGTGGAATCTCTAAACCAAAACTCTTTTTTCTAGTATATATTTAACTTGTAGTGTTGTGCACGACCATATAATAGTCATATAAAATGTATTGACCATGCACATTTCATGAAATGAATTTGTTGATAAGCAACTAGTGACCTCACCCTCCTCATCCAGTAAGATACTTTCTAAAATATCCAAACACAACCTCACCATCATTCACTTCACTACAAATCCACACACACAAATAAAAGATAGCAATAGCATTCAACAACAAAACATGACCATCACTAACTACACTCCTCTGTTATTCTTCTGCTTCATAATCTCCCATGTACTTAGCAATGTGGAAATACATTAAGGTACACAAAAATACCATGTTTCACTTTTTCTATGTTTTATTTCTCATATAATTCTTCTTTGAAACTTATGTTTATCATTGTGTTAGCAGACCCTTCAACTCAAACTCTACATTCATTCCATGAAGACATAAATTCAAATGGCTCAATGGATCTTTTAGTGAAAGCAGAACATGTGTAAGGAGGCCCAAGCTTCAATTCAGCCACATTGACATCACTGTCCTCAAATTCTGAGTATTCATCATCAACTTCATAATCAATTTCATTGCCATAAGAGTCAATAAAAGTAATTTCTTTCTTTTTCTGAAACTTAGAATTTCTAACTTTTTCAGCTTTTAACCTTTCGATCTATCTAACCCTGTCAGCTAATTGTGACATGTCTCGAAGGTATTGCGTATCTAGTTTCTTCCTAATCGAATAGTCTATGCCACCAGCAGCCATTTCGACTAGCTCATGCTCAGGCACTTGGGTGAAACACCTAGCCTTCAGCAAACAAAACCTATTTAAATAATCATCAACTGACTCTTGGTTTTTTCGCTTGACACTAGCCAACTCCTTAAGACTTATCTTGGTTTGGCCCATATAAAATTGCTCATGAAAAACTCTTTCTAATTGGGCCCAACTATGAATCGAATTAGGAGGCAGCGTTGTAAACCAAGTAAAAGCATTCTTGGTGAGCGAATTAGGAAAATACTTCATTCGCAAATTCTCATTATTTGCCAAATTGCCAGATTCAGCTAAGTACCTAGCAATGTGCTCAACAGTCGACTCACTAGTATCCCAGCAAACTTAGTATACTTTGGGACTTTCCAACCCCTTGGTAACTCTGTTTGTAACACATACTCAGTTAATGCAGAGACAAAATTAGGCCTTCGACATCCTGTGTTCAGGCCATTTTGGGCCAGAATCGTTTCAACTAAATTAGTCAAGTTATTTTGGCCAAGTAGATTATTATTCTGAACCTCTCGAACCACCTCATCAGCATCTTGGTTTCTCCTAACCATGACTACTGGAGGATTGTGATTAACCATTGGAGGATTTTGGTTAACTATTGGAGGATTTTGATTGACCTCATATGGGTAATGAGTTTCTTCTTGCACCATTGGTGCTGGTGCTGGTGCTAGGTTTGGAACTGTTTCGTTGGCCACATAAGTTGGCCTTTGTTGCACCGGAGTTGCAGACATAAGTTGGCCTTTGTTGCACCGGAGTTGCAGGCAATATTACTTGTGGAGTAAACTGATTTACTCTTGGTGGTGGGGGAGGTGTACCAAAAAAATCAGCAATTCGACTCATTTGAAATGCTAACATTTGGTAACTTTCATTGGTATTTTGAATTAATGGATTAAACACAGTACCAATTTGCTGCGTCAAAAGGTTAACCATTTCATGATTACTCTAATCCATTTGTTGTCTTAATGACAACACAGACGCAGTAGTTAATGGCTGGGAAGTTACTCTAGGAGAAGTATACCTATCAGGCTCGAACACTGGCATACCTTGAAAACCAGGTGTAGGGGGAGGCCCATACATAGGATTGAACACTGAAGATACTTTTGGACGTCCATAACCGGCAGTTACAGACGAGAATGCCATAGTTGTTATTGGCATAGTTGGAATGACATCATGAACACTCGAGACTGCAGGACTAGAAACTACTGAAGCAGTAATTGAACTAGTCGTACTCGAACTCTGTGCAGATGGATCGAATCCTCCACTTGAACTTCCTTCACTACTCATTGCGCTAGAACTTTGGTTCTTATTAGAATTATATATTTGAGTAGTTCTAACCATAACCTAACGACGGTTACGAAAAGAAAACAAGTCTCTCATTCCACAATACAAAAGTTATTAAACAAACACAAAACCAGTCCCACTAGGCGTGCCAATTTGTTTACACTGAAATTTGCTAAACAACCGCTAGTTTAAGTATTTAAACTCGAGAGATCAACTAGTAAATCTCAGGCCAATTTTGTGTTTTGTTTGCTTAAGAAAATGTTTGAATGTTCGTCAAAAAGTTCAACAAACACTTAAGAATTAAATCTTGTGCAAATAATAAAGGAAAATGCTAATTCGAATCGCCTCGAAGCAGCAGTTTCATGGAAAAAATATCAAGTAAAGCTAAGTAACATTGCTGGAAAGTAAATTGAATTGAATTAAAAGCAATTACAAAGTAAATGGTTCACAAAACATACATCTTCTCTTCAGAATTCCGTTCGTTCGATCGCTGAGTACTTAGAATTTTCAGAGAAAATTTTGTATAATATTTTGTGACCTCGATTCCTAGTGAAAAACTACTATAAATACTATGGCAAAATGATAACTGCTCCTTGATCATCTTAACGCTCCTCGCTTTGCCACGTACACCCATGTTCTCTACGTTCGAATCTCCTTTCTTCAGCGCGCACCAATTCTCTATTGGGCTGTTGTTGGTTCTTTTGGGCCTGGATCAACTGGCCCTTCGATCTGTTTCGCCTTTTTGACGCGCCTCTTGGCGCATTGCCACTCAGGAACCACGCTTCGACGCCTTCGAAACTCCTTTCCGCTTCGACACGCTTGAAGCTTCAAAAAATATTTAAAGGCTTATTTTGACAATATAACCTCAAATAAATATTGGACTGTTAGTAGTACAAAAGTAAGTATGTTTTTATCGTCTCCACAGGGAGTGGTGCGATATCGATGCCGTTCAACAATTAATATAATTTCAAGTAAAGGGTTTTCAGAGTTTGTTTATGAGAAAGTACGAAAATATGGTGATGGTGGAGAAATGATGAAAATCACAGAGAGATAAGTTTGCTGGGATTAGATTTCATTAACTCATTCATTTGTATTTCCCTAATCAGTTATATAGATTTTAGCCATCTACCAATATTATCACGTATCGCTCGTCATACGTTTCCGTGTCCGGATAACGTCGAGATATCTATTGTACCTATTAACCTCTGATGTCTCGGATGATCAATCAATACAATAGCATTAAGATCCGATACAAAAAGTGAATATTAAACCTAAATCTATGTCTAGAATTTAGTGTTCAATAGATGTTATCCTATTTCTTTGGATTCAAAAAGTATATGTCTATAACAATTCAAATCCAAGGATAAAACATTGAAATCAAAGATAATATCAACATTAATAGATAATCTAAAATCATACATAACACCATGATCAAGATAAATACATACTAATAGAGTAAATTACATCTAATCCCAACAAAAGAGAGATTAACTATTCATTTTCATGATAGTTTTATAAAAGATAAGAAGAAAAGAGAGATGAACAAACATCAATGATGATTTCCCAACAAAAGTTGTAGATCCACCCTCAAATCCCTTTAAATCTGCCTCCTTGGGTCTCTCTCTGCTTCTGGACGTGTTTTTGAGTGTTTAGAGTGGATTGGATGTGAATGGGATATGAAAAAATGAAGTCTGGTGGCCTTTTATAAGTGACAGAAAAGTGGATCTTCCCTTAGCGACGGAACTGTTCGCTTAGCGACGAAGGTTTCTTCACCCTGAAGTACTCTTTAACCGCCACAGCTTCGCTGGCTCTCGCTACAGCTCGCTCAGCGACCGCCTCTCGCTATCCCTCGATATCTCTCGCTATCTCTCGCTACAGCTCATCCTGCCACTGACTTGACTCGCTATCCCTCGCTATCTCTCGCTTAGCGACGACACTAATTTTTCTGCATTTTCTGACAGCTTGCGTCATTTTGTCTGTCGCTTTGACGTCGCTTAGCCAACAACTCATACTCAAAATTTTGTTCTCTTCATTCCAAATTCCATTAAATCCAAATTTTCCTACAAAAAGTGTTGGAATTAGATAGAAATAGCAAAAATAACTAATTTTCTCATTAAAACTAATATTTACAATTAGTTGGTTTTTTTATATGAAATTACTTTTACAATAAGTCAATAAGTGCTTAAAATATATATGTAAAATTACCAATTTTTGGCACTTATCAACTCTCCCCAACTTAGAACTTTGTTTGTCCTCAAACAAAAGTCCAAAATATAAACTCTCAAAACATTGGTTCAAACATCATTTGTGCATAGTTCATTCAAGCTTTGCAATCAATCAAAAAATTTGGATTTACCTCATTGTTTGCATGATTCGATGTGTTGCAAGTTCAGAATCAATCATTCATAATCATCAAAGAATCAAATCATGAATTTGAAATAGTCTCAAAACTCAAGTAAGATTTCAAGCTTTCCAAATCAACAAGATAATCAACTAGAATCACAATTCTCACAAGTGTTTCTACTCAAGGGTGTAGTGTTTCTCTCAATCCAAGCAATGTGTTCACAACAAATCAATTCAAACATACATCTCAACATAATCACAAGACATGTTATCAATCATGGATTACTAAGGTCTTTCTTAAGCTTGTAATGGGGCTGGGCTACAAGAAATCATTGTTTTTCTTTGGATTCAAAAAGCCTTAAGGATAAGAGAGCACAAAATCTTCAAAAATTCATCTTATGATTCATTTACTCCTTTTCACTTTCCCCATATTTCCATTTGTGGTGATTCTTTTATTTTGACACTTTTTTACATAGAATTTCTTTCTTTTCTCATTTCTTTTGAATTTCATTTGTGTCATGCAATTCTTTTATTCATTTTTTTTTCACAAATTTTTCTTTTCTTTTTCAATCACCACAACACTACTTTTCAAACCATTATTTATCTTTCAACCTACTTCTCCCCAACTTGAATCTTGACATAACCTTCATTGAAATACACTTGCTCTCTTATCCTAAGACAAGGGTAGAGTAGTTGTTTTTCTTTTCTTTTGGTTTCAGGGTTCACAAAACAAATAAATTTTCAAAATTTTTTTGGCTCAAGGGGGTAGCAAAGGATCACACTAACTCACAAGGTAGGTTATATTTTGGCTTAAGTGGTTAACACTCAAAAAAGAAACAAGGCCTTGATCATTTCCATGACTTCAAACACATCAAGTAATAGCAAGATTCAGTTAAAATCAACAGAGTTAAACATAATTGTCGGCTCTCAAATATATAAATAATGGAAGGTTCACACAATCTCACCCGGCTAGGTCTACGTGATTCATAATCAATCAATCATGTTAAGAAGGAATGAATGAAATTGTTGGTGTTTTGATTGGCTACATTTTGCAAAAGCCAACCAGCCAGATGCTGGACTGAGATGCTGTAGCATTATAGTACAGCATATTGATACTCTGTTTTCGTGCAGAATTTTTATTTCAAATCTGAGTCAAGATTTGCTTCAATTATATATTCAGGCACGTGCGTCTGGGCAAAACGAGCCTTGCTCAGCAAGTTTTATTGAAGTCGATTGAAGGAATGTTATTTAAAACAAAAATATAATTATATTATATTTTTGGCGTTTTTTTTGTTTGGTACAACATGAATTATATTTCTGGAAATAATTTAGGGTTGGCCACAATTCCTACAGCTGTATTTGTCTGAAGACCTAGCTTCCCCATCAAGACAATTGGAGACTATAAATATGTGAAGCCTCAAGCTATTCTACTCATGTATTCTAAACCGTGTTCTTTACAAAGTGTGAGTTTTTAGGGTTTAGAGTTTGTGTCTTTTGTCAGCCTTTCTTGTGTCAATTTGATGCAAGTTTAGGACTGTGTTTTGGTTGTTAATTGTAAGCTACTCCTAAGCTTTGAAGCACGGAGTTAGCATGTGTGATTCACTCAAAAGCTTTTAAGCAAGAGTGCGGTCTAGTCTCTAGGAGAGTGTCTCCATCTTGATTGTTATTATTGACAGCAACATGGTACGTGTTGTTAGAGGGAATTTGGGACGGGGTCTCATTATCTAAGAGGTTCTTAGATAGGATTGCACGGGTAGTGTCTAGGTGATAAGTCAAGTACCGGGTGTTGGTCGAGGGCTTTGAACTAGAGCTATTATAGTGGATTCATTCCTGGATTGGTATCCCCCAGAGTAGGTGACGTTGCACTGAACTGGGTTAACAACTACCTGTCTTATTTATTATTCTGCAATTTATTTATTTATTTACTGTGTTCTGCGACTGTCTTGCTGCAACGTGTGCTATAGCATCTTGTGCAGCATTGTGTTCACTGCGTGCCAGATTTCAATTGGCATCAGAGCAGGCACCCTTTCTGGTTATAGGGTGAGCTCCAGGGAGAATGTCTGGCAACATGGACAAAGAAGGAGGGCTTATAAGCAGACCACCGCTTCTCGTTGGTGTCTCCAACTATGATTATTGGAAATCACGCATGATTGCTTTCCTAAAATCTATGGATAGCAAAACTTGGAAGGCTGTTCTGAAAGGATGGGACCCCCCTGTGGTCATGGACAAGGATGGAAAGCCAACACTTGAACTAAAAGCTGAGGAGGACTGGTCTAAAGAAGAGGATGAGCTTGCTTTGGGAAACTCAAAAGCATTATATGCATTATACAATGGGGTAGACAAACACATCTTCAAACTGATCAAAAAATGTGTCTCAGCAAAGGAAGCTTGGAAGATTCTTGAAACTGTTCATGAAGGTACTCCTCAGGTAAAAATGTCTAAATTACAGATTCTTACTACTCAGTTTGAAAATTTACGCATGAAGGAGGAGGAAACAATTCAAGATTTTCATATGACTATTCTAGACTATGATAATCAATTTGATGCTTTGGGGGAGAAAATTCCCGAAGAAAAGTTAGTAAGAAAAATGCTTAGATCACTTCCAAAGAAATTTGATATGAAAGTCACAGCTATGGAAGAAGCCAAAAACATATCTCAGATGAAGCTGGATGAACTGGTTGGATCACTCCAAACTTATGAAAGTGTTGCAAATGGAAGAAGTGAGAAGAAAAATAAGAGCATTGCCTTCTCATCTAAAAATAATGAAGAAGAACTGGAGGATGAAGAAGAATCTAATGAAAGTATCTCTGAAGCTATGGAGTTGCTGGGAAAACAGTTCAACAAAGTTCTAAAACAAATGGACAAAAGACCCAGACCAAATTCTAAGAATGATGCTCCAGGCACTATGCGCAGCATTGTGAATCAAGGAAAACCTAAGAGTGATGAAAAGTCAAGCTTAAACAAGAATATTCAATGTCATGAATGCGAGGGATATGGTCACATCAGACCTGAATGTCCAACATATCAGAAAAGAACGAAGAAAGGACTAACTGTCAGTTGGTCTGATGATGATGACTCAGAAGATGATACAACATCTGTGACTGCCAAACATATCTCAGTCTTAACAGGTACTATTACATCTGATACAGAATCTTGTGATGGAGAGGTAACCTACGAAGAACTTGCTGATTCTTACAAAGAACTCTGCCTCAAGAGTGGAGAAATATGCAGAGTCATTGAGAAACAAAAGGTAACCATCAATCAATTGAAGGCAGAAAAATTTGAAAATATATCAAAGATGGATGAGCTCCAGAAGAAGGTAAATTATCTATCCTCTGATCTTGATGAAGCTAAGGAAGTCATTGAAAAATTAAATGCTGACATTTGGCGTTTGAGAAAATTCTCTGACATGTTGTATAAAGATGATGATCATCTTGATAAACTTCATAAAGCTGATGGTCAACTAGAAGAAATCTTAGAGAAAAATGTTCTAAAGCCTAAACATATTGGGCTTAGTTATGAGAATGTCAACAAACACAAAGGTTACAGCTCAGATCTCACGTACATGCATCCAAAAGAAACTCATAAGCAAAAGATGCCTCAACAGATGCTACAGCATCATAAGCAGCATCCCTTGTCAAAGAACAAAAGAAAACATCACTCTTGGATATGTCACTACTGTGGTAGAAAAGGGCATATAAGACCTTTTTGTTACAAATTGTTTGGATACCCTAACAGGCATCATCAGCCTAAACTAGTTTCCACAACTGCCTCCACTCAACAAGAATGGAAACCTAAAGGTAAGAATGTGAAGACCAGTGATGGTACTCAACTTGAGAAGAAGATTACTGCTCTGGTTGCTCACACATCACTTAGAGCTTCATCAAGGGAAGACTGGTATTTCGATAGTGGTTGTTCAAGACACATGACCGGAATTGGAAAATTTCTTGTTGATTTAAAGTCTTACTCAACTAGTTTTGTAACTTGTGGTAATGGTACTAAAGGAGAAATTGTTGGTATAGGGGAGCTCAACAGTAATAGCTTGCCTAAACTAAGCAATGTGTTGTTAGTAAAAGGATTGACTGCAAATTTAATAAGCATCAGTCAATTATGCGACCAAGGGATGAAGGTAAACTTCACCAAGTCTGAATGTTTGGTTACAAATGATGAGGGTGAAATTTTGATGAGGGGCGTCAGATCAAAAGACAACTGCTACTTATGGGTTCCCCAAGAAGAGGCAAATGTGTCGACATGCTTAATCACGAAAGAAGATGAAATAAAACTGTGGCACCAAAAACTTGGTCATCTCAACCTAAGAAGCATGAAGAAAGCTATACCTGAAGAAGCCATCAAGGGCTTGCCAAATCTCAAGATCGAAGAAGGAAGCATTTGTGGTGAATGTCAAATTGGAAAACAAACCAAGAAGCCACATCCAAAGCTGCAGCATCTTACCACTACCAGAGTTCTTGAGCTTCTACACATGGATTTGATGGAACCTATGCAAACTGAAAGCTTAGGAGGAAAAAGGTATGCCTATGTTGTTGTAAATGATTTCTCTAGATATACCCGGATAAATTTTATTGGAAAGAAATCAGAGACCTTTGACGTATTCAAAGATCTATGTATTCTACTTCAAAGAGAGAAAAACAATGTTGTGTTAAGGATCAGAAGTGATCATGGAAAGGAGTTTGAAAACTCTAGATTCTCTGACTTTTGTGCCTCTGAAGGCATCATCCATGAATTTTCATCTCTCATTACACCACAACAAAATGGTGTAGTAGAAAGAAAGAATAGAATTATACAAGAGTCTGCAAGAGTAATGTTACATGCAAAGAAACTCTCTCATGGTTTTTGGGCAGAAGCTATGAACACTGCTTGTCATATTCATAATCGTGTCACCTTGAGATTTGGAACTACATCTACTCTGTATGAATTGTGGAAAGGTAGAAAACCTACTGTTAAGTACTTTCATGTGTTTGGAAGTAAATGTTATATCTTGTCTGATAGAGAACCAAGAACTAAAATGGATCCTAAAAGTGATGAAGGCATATTCTTGGGATACTCAACAAATAGCAGAGCCTACAGAGTATATAACTACAGAACCAAAACCATGTTGGAATCTATAAATGTAGTAATAGATGATATTTCGAGTAAAGTTGTGAAAGATGATACAGAAGATGCTACAGCATCTATCCTAGGTAGTATAGATTCTGAAACTATTGAGGAATTCAAGAATGATACAGAGATTACTACACCTGAACCAATCTTTGCTACTTTAAAGAAAGGGTCATCCATTCGTACTCAAAAGAATCATCCTACAGATCTGATTATTGGTAATCCTAATCATGGAATTACTACTAGAAGGACACTTGACTTAGTTCCTAATGCTTGTTTTGTTTCTAAGTTTGAACCCAAAAATGTGATGGAAGCCCTCACTGATGAGTTTTGGATAAATGCTATGCAAGAAGAGCTAAATCAGTTCAAGAAGAATGAAGTTTGGGACTTAGTTCCTAGACCAGAAAATACTAATGTGATTGGTACCAAGTGGGTGTACAAGAACAAGTCTATGCTAGAGGGGTATTGTGATGTTGATTGGGCAGGTTGTGCAGATGATAGAAAAGGCACCTCAGGAGCTTGTTTCTTTTTAGGCAACAATCTTATATCCTGGTTCAGCAAGAAACAAAACTGTGTATCTTTATCTACAGCTGAAGCTGAGTATATAGCTGCTGGTAGTAGCTGCTCCCAGCTATTATGGATGAAACAAATGTTGCTGGAGTACAATGTGGTACAAGATGCTATGGCATTGTACTGTGACAATCTTAGTGCCATCAATATTTCAAAGAATCCTATCCAACATAGCAGGACGAAGCATATTGATATTAGGCACCACTTTATTAGAGACCTAGTTGAAGAAGGTATTGTGACTCTTGAGCATATTTCAACTGAAGAACAATTGGCTGATATTTTTACTAAGGCTCTAGATGCGGTCCAATTTGAAAAAATGCGAGGCAAACTTGGGATTTGCCTATTTGAAGAGTTATAGCAATTATTGCAAGTGTGGCGTGCAGTTTTCTGTTCAATTTATTTAGTAATGCACGCTATTATGGATAATGTTGAAACATCTGAAGATTTGGTAACAATTTTGTGTCTGTTGATGATAAAGATGTTTCTTGTGGTGAGAAAGTATTTGTCAGAGAAAGTTATGTGGTGTTCTCCCCTACTGTGTTTAACATTTGTTGGTAATGATATTAGCACTCCAACTGAGGTCAAAGATGACTCTGTGTTGGAACATGTCAAGAAGAGTGTTCCGGAGAAAGATGCTGCACATGATGCTACAACATCTGCACCACGGGAAAATTTGGATAACATAGTGATACCTGAGTCTCCTGATGATGTTATTGTTCCTGACAAAGAAAAGGGTTTTGAAGCAACTCCTACTGATAATGTTTTTGTTCATGATATCTATGTGATCCCTTATGTTGATGATAGTGGTAAAACTATGTTTGTTCCTTTGAATGTTGATGAATCTGCTGAGAAAGATTCAAATGTTATTTATGTGGACAATCTCAACCTTACAGAGAGGACTCCTGCTCCTAGTACTAGGAGGTTAAGATGCAATGCTGATAAGAGTGTGCCTGTTTATGGTGTTCCTGTCAAGACTACCAAGGAAAAGAAAATCTATGGTCTTAAGCATAGTAGTTAATCCCGGATCCCGGAGCGGAGCGGCCAGCCCCAAAACTGGGATAGCAGCATCCCGGGGAGCGGGATGGCCGGGATGCCGCTATTATTTTTTATTTATTTATAAATTACATAAATAATACTATAAACATATAATTAATGTAAAATTAAACAAACATCTCAAAATCCATAAAACATTCATAAATTAAAAATTAAAAACACAAATCTCAAGTCTACAACACCTTCATCTTTGTCAAAAAAAAATAAAAACACCTTCATCATAAAGTAACTAAAAATTACCAACAAAAGTCAAGCAAAATAAATAAGCAAAAGTCAAGTCTCCAACACTTAGATTAATAAAGTAACTAAAAATTAAAACTCGAGTTCATCATCAAAGTCTAAGTCTAATCATCCGAGGTTGAAGAAGAAACAACGGATGAAGGTTGAAGAAGAAACAGCAGATGAAGGTTGAAGAAGTTTGGATCTTGAGAGTGAGAGAAGATAGTACGATAGCGTGAGAGAAAGAATGAATTGCGGCTAGGGTTTAGTTAGGAGTAACAGTTTTAAAGGTAAAAAACCAATTTTACCCTTACTAAAATGAGTGAGATTTCAAAAATGGCCTTTAAAACCCATGAAAACAAAATCTCAGTCCTAACCCGGGATGGCAACCCGGGACCCGCTCCGCTCCGGTCTACTGGGAACCTGCTGGGATCCCACCGAGAAGCTTAGCTGCGCCGCTCCATCCCATCCCGTCCCGGCAGAGCTCCGCTCCGCTCTGCTCTACCGGGATCCCACTGGGATCGCCCGGGATTGACTACCATGGTCTTAAGAGGCAGTGGAGTAAAGTTACTGGGCCCTCTTAGCCAAAGAAGAAGTTTTTGAGGAGCTTGTCGTGGAAAGGAATTTAAGTGAAGTTTTTCTTACAATGCCAAAAGCTTGTTGATTTGATTAATGCAGCTGGATTGATGAAAACTGCAACTGGGCTCCAACTACTCATTCCAATACTCTGGCTACAGGTTTTACTCGGTTTATATATGTTGTAAGGACCAGATCACATTTTGACCTTGGTTTCCATATTCTTGATTAAACTGTTCTGCATGACTGTTTGAAGGTACACATGCTGCAGACTGTGCTGCATCATCTGTCAATCAGTCATCTGATGTTTTGCCTATGAAGCAAATAATTATTGACCTCAAGGTGTTTTCCAAAGTCCATCCTGGTGTTCTTAATGATATTGCAGGTGGTGATACTGAGGTAGAGGAGGAGGACTCTGACGCAAGTCCTTCTATGTGACCTGCTTATGCTTTATTTGCATGTCCTTTTGGATTTTAATTTGTTGGGCTACGCCCTGTGCTCTCTGGATTGTAACATGCATAATCCATGTCTTTGGGTCCGATACTCCAAGTTTTCTATGCCCTTTATGAGTTCCTATGCTCTGATTCTCTCTGCACTCTATGTTATCTATGATCTGATAACTCTGTGGAAATATGTATTTTGCTCCTACTATGTGATACTGACTTTATTTGTCAGAATTTATGGCTAAAAAGGGGGAGTAATATGTTGTGCATGATGTGATGCATAATGCTATAGCATCTAGTATGGCATGTCTGTTCTATGTGATATGCAAGTTTTGAGGGGGAGTGAAAGTTTATGCATATATTGAGGGGGAGTAGGTAGAATTTATTTTTCTACTACTTTTAATATGCATGCTTATATAGGAATTTATTTTTCCTATTCTCTGTGGCGTTGCTTAATTATTAAGGAGTTTATTTCTCCGATCTTGAATCCACTATGTGAGAGTTTATTTCTCTCTATCTGTACTTTGAGGCTAAGATGTGTTATGTTCCGCTGTTGCATGCCTCTGATGCTTACGTGCTAGCTATCTATTCATCTGATGAATTCTTTTACCTTCTTTCCTAGTTGTGTGTGTATGTTGACTCAAAGGAAAGTTCAAATAGCTTAGCATTGTTCTACTTTCTTTCCTAGTTGTGTGCTTATGTTGACTCGAAGGAAAGTTTAGACTGTATCTCTCTATGCACTGGCCTAAGGTTGTTTTAGCCAAAATTTGCCAAAGGGGGAGATTGTTGGTGTTTTGATTGGCTACATTTTGCAAAAGCCAACCAGCCAGATGCTGGACTGAGATGCTGTAGCATTATAGTACAGCATATTGATACTCTGTTTTCGTGCAGAATTTTTATTTCAAATCTGAGTCAAGATTTGCTTCAATTATATATTCAGGCACGTGCGTCTGGGCAAAACGAGCCTTGCTCAGCAAGTTTTATTGAAGTCGATTGAAGGAATGTTATTTAAAACAAAAATATAATTATATTATATTTTTGGCGTTTTTTTTGTTTGGTACAACATGAATTATATTTCTGGAAATAATTTAGGGTTGGCCACAATTCCTACAGCTGTATTTGTCTGAAGACCTAGCTTCCTCATCAAGACAATTGGAGACTATAAATATGTGAAGCCTCAAGCTATTCTACTCATGTATTCTAAACCGTGTTCTTTACAAAGTGTGAGTTTTTAGGGTTTAGAGTTTGTGTCTTTTGTCAGCCTTTCTTGTGTCAATTTGATGCAAGTTTAGGACTGTGTTTTGGTTGTTAATTGTAAGCTACTCCTAAGCTTTGAAGCACGGAGTTAGCATGTGTGATTCACTCAAAAGCTTTTAAGCAAGAGTGTGGTCTAGTCTCTAGGAGAGTGTCTCCATCTTGATTGTTATTATTGACAGCAACATGGTACGTGTTGTTAGAGGGAATTTGGGACGGGGTCTCATTATCTAAGAGGTTCTTAGATAGGATTGCACGGGTAGTGTCTAGGTGATAAGTCAAGTACCGGGTGTTGGTCGAGGGCTTTGAACTAGAGCTATTATAGTGGATTCATTCCTGGATTGGTATCCCCCAGAGTAGGTGACGTTGCACTGAACTGGGTTAACAACTACCTGTCTTATTTATTATTCTGCAATTTATTTATTTATTTACTGTGTTCTGCGACTGTCTTGCTGCAACGTGTGCTATAGCATCTTGTGCAGCATTGTGTTCACTGCGTGCCAGATTTCAGAAATCAAATTGAATAAAGCTACTTAGTTCAAATTCATCCTAACATTCAAAGATAATCACAAAGATTTGACCTCAAGCAATGCAATTTAAACGAAAAGTCATTCTAACCATGCATTTGAATTTGATCAATCACAAACTTAAACTTTTCAATTCATATGCACATGTAACAATCACAAAAGTTTAAACCATGTATGTTTACAAAAATTTCAGTCAACATTTGCAATAAACATAAAACATGAATTTAATGACTGAAACAATAAAATGTCACTGTATATGGCGTGCTTTAATCCTCTGCTTCTGCTATTCTCCCTCTTCAACAAGTGTGGACTGTCCTCAGGCCATGAAAATGAAGTTATGCCTGCATTTACAACAAGGTAAAACATATCATCCTAGGCTTTTGTCAGAATTTCCAAAAGCTCTGATAAGTTCGCTTAGCGAGAAAGTGTCTCGCTTAGCGACTATAGCAGAAAACAGAATTTCAGATGAAATTCACACCAATTCAAAGACTTTGTTTTCAAAAGTGATTGGACAACATGTTCAAAAACTATTATAACATATAAGAAACTAAAAATGCTTTAAATAAAAGTAAAGGAAAGAAAATTGGGTTGCCTCCCAACAAGCGCTTCTTTTACGTCATTAGCTTGACGCCTTTTTGGTTAGGGTGGCCAAAATGAGACGGAAAGCACATCCTCCGTCTTTTTCCTTCGGTTAGGGAGGAACTCCATGCATTTGAGATATAGATATTGTGGAGTCCATATCCTCCCCAATTGCTTCATATTGAACAAGGCACATATTTCGTCTATGACCCGGTCAATCTCCGCCTTGTTCTCCATCTCCCTCTTTTGCTCAATTGATATTTCCTTGTCAAGTAATCCCTTAATTTCTTCTGCACCCATCATCACTTCTTCATTATCAACAGTGCTAGTCTTCTCAATACATGGCAACTCTTGAGGAAGTTCTACCTCGTGTGGTGTCTCTATTTCTATCACTATTTTCTCTTCACCACATCCATCGCGCATTCTTTCTTCTTCATCGTTTTCAACACCTTTCACACTCTCTCCACTTTCCTCATTTTTCATTGGATTATTATCTTTCTCGTCAGGAGTGGTTTGTGTGTTGGTTTGAAATGTTTCTCCTTGGTTATTGTTATTGGCTAACTGTTTAACCAACTGAACAAGCTGATTTTCCAAATTTTTGGCTCGTGCAAGACTGTTTTTCAGATATTGTTGGTTCTGGTCTTGCATCTGATGCATTTGTTGTTGCCACTGTTGGTTTTGTTGTTGCTGCATTTCCATGAATTTAATCATGGTCTCCTCCAATTTAGCCTCTGAAGTTTGCCCATAATTATAAGGAGGAAACTGTTGATATGATTCATACTCATCCGGAGTATAGAAATTGTAATAACCACGATCAGTCATGGTTTTACTTTTAATAGGGAATCTGAAAAAGGATTCAACAAACAAGAAAAACAATTTTCTTTGTCTAGCAAAGAAGGATTAGCACATGAAAAACTATACAATATAAACAAATATATACAAATACTTAAAAGAATACAACTTGTTGAAATGCTCCAATATCTAAACGCCAGTCCCCGGCAACGGCGCCATTTTGTTAGTAGTACAAAAGTAAGTATGATTTTATCGTCTCCACAGGGACTGGTGCGATATCGATGCCGTTCAACAATTAATATAATTTCAAGTAAAGGGTTTTCAGAGTTTGTTTATGAGAAAGTACGAAAATATGGTGATGGTGGAGAAATGATGAAAATCACAGAGAGATAAGTTTGCTGGGATTAGATTTCATTAACTCATTCATTTGTATTTCCCTAATCAGTTATATAGATTTTAGCCATCTACCAATATTATCACGTATCGCTCGTCATACGTTTCCGTGTCCGGATAACGTCGAGATATCTATTGTACCTATTAACCTCCGATGTCTCGGATGATCAATCAATACAATAGCATTAAGATCCGATACAAAAAGTGAATATTAAACCTAAATCTATGTCTAGAATTTAGTGTTCAATAGATGTTATCCTATTTCTTTGGATTCAAAAAGTATATGTCTATAACAATTCAAATCCAAGGATAAAACATTGAAATCAAAGATAATATCAACATTAATAGATAATCTAAAATCATACATAACACCATGATCAAGATAAATACATACTAATAGAGTAAATTACATCTAATCCCAACAAAAGAGAGATTAACTATTCATTTTCATGATAGTTTTATAAAAGATAAGAAGAAAAGAGAGATGAACAAACATCAATGATGATTTCCCAACAAAAGTTGTAGATCCACCCTCAAATCCCTTTAAATCTGCCTCTTTGGGTCTCTCTCTGCTTCTGGCCGTGTTTTTGAGTGTTTAGAGTGGATTGGATGTGAATGGGATATGAAAAAATGAAGTCTGGTGGCCTTTTATAAGTGACAGAAAAGTGGATCTTCGCTTAGCGACGGAACTGTTCGCTTAGCGACGAAGGTTTCTTCACCCTGAAGTACTCTTTAACCGCCACAGCTTCGCTGGCTCTCGCTACAGCTCGCTCAGCGACCGCCTCTCGCTATCCCTCGATATATCTCGCTCTCTCTCGCTACAGCTCATCCTGCCACTGACTTGACTCGCTATCCCTCGTTATCTCTCGCTTAGCGACGACACTAATTTTTCTACATTTTCTGACAGCTTGCGTCATTTTGTCTGTCACTTTGACGTCGCTTAGCCAACAACTCATACTCAAAATTTTGATCTCTTCATTCCAAATTCCATTAAATCCAAATTTTCCTACAAAAAGTGTTGGAATTAGATAGAAATAGCAAAAATAACTAATTTTCTCATTAAAACTAATATTTACAATTAGTTGGTTTTTTTATATGAAATTACTTTTACAATGAGTCAATAAGTGCTTAAAATATATATGTAAAATTACCAATTTTTGGCACTTATCATGGACCCACCAATTGTATTTAATTAATAAATACCAAATTTATGCCCAACAAATACAAAAATATTTTTTTAGATTGCCCCCCTTAATATGGAGATTCTATCAATTCCCCCCCCTATGTTACAACAAGGCAGATGAACGTATCAGAATCTTGATGTGGTTTTTAATTTTATTTTTTAAAAGAAAAACAGAAAATAAAATTATTATTTTTTATTACAATATTCAACCCATTATTTTTTTTTACCAATCCTCCTTCAAAAAAAAAATATCCCAACCAAATCAGTCTCACATCTCTCTATCTACCTTCTTCAATCCCTCTTCTTCTTCCACTCTGATTTCTTCGAATTTGGTAAAAAAAAAATTATGGGTTGTTGTTACCAAATTATGGGTTCTTCTTCGACTTCGAATCGCAAAAATCAAAGCACACACAATTTCTTAGCTTGCTTTTTTTGCCAAACTCAATATCTCAATTTTGAGTTCTGTGTTTTCGGTTCAATCGTTATCGTTTTGATTTCTTCAACAAAAGGTTTGATCTCTCATCGTTGAAGGTTTGATTTACGGGTCAACCGTTATCATCGCCAGAAAATCCTTTGTTCTTGTCTTCGTCTTCTCTTTTACACAAAACTCAGTGCCGCCATTTTTGTTCTACTTCGTCGGAAAACATTTACAGAGATGTGTCAAGTTGCAGCACCTATGATTACGGTGATGCTCGTTATAACAACGAGGGTGGTTTTTTTGATTTGTATCAGTGTTACTCTGATCTTTAAGATTGGGGGCGATTTGGGTTTGATGTTCTTGTTGTTGCACTTTTTCTTGCTAACTTGTATTTTGGTTGCATGAAATATTAGAGTTTGTATGAAATCTTCTAGTGTGTTATGTAACACCCAAACCCCTTAACGCGTATTTATTGAATATAAATAAATAAAACACTTAAGAAAACTTAGGCGTCACATGTTATAATACAAAACCACGGCATAATTAAAATCATGCTAGCACAGCGGAAATTAAAAACAAATAATTATCATAGTGCATATTATACAATAGTCATAATTGTTCACACAATATCCCTAGGCTCTAGGCCATATCAACAGTGGATATTATGTTTACAACCCAAAAGATAGGATTAGCAAAGTTAAATATGCCATCACGGGCTTAATACAATTCAAACGATTAACCCGACCCGGTAAAACCTAATCAGAGCAATTCTATACAACCCATCAAAAGATATATAACATATATTTAAGGAGTAGTCTACGCTAACTCCTCACCAAAAAGCGCACTACACGAGCACGAGCAGCCTCTAACTCTGATCGGGATCCTCAACCTGAGAATCTGAACCCCCAACGGTCCAGCACATAACACAAAGCATGAGAGTTAGATCACATAATCAAAATACAAGTGCAAGTAAAAGGGTACTTAAACACTTCTTCTATAATCATGCATATATCATACATTCATCCATATCCATCAACAATCTACCATTCAATTATAAGTACATAAACACATATAATCGAATACTCACACAATCAATTATCACAATTATCCAAGTATGTGTCACATATCACTTATCACATAAATGTACACATATCCTAATGCATTCTAATGCGTCAACTTCATGCAATGTCACCCTAGACATATCTAATGCATGTGGTACCGTTTCGTCTTTATTAGAGTATCTCACCTCTAATATTCGTCTTTATCGGATAAATATAATCTGATATCCGTCTTTATTGGAATATCCAATATACAACAACAAAATTCATGAATGCATGTATATGTTTTTCATGAATTCACCAACAATTATTTAGCATAAAGCTCGTCATTTACTATGTGGAACACTATCCAACATACGTCATTATTAAGATTAACAAAACCTTAATATTCGTCATTTACAACATCATACATGATTAACAATCATCAACAAGCATCAACAAGCATCAACAATCATGTAAGAATAAGACACTGATTTGAAACTACATGCAAAGGAAGATAGCAGATGAAAAATTGGTGAAATCTGCAGTATTTCCGCCTGGGGCGGAAATTTTACGCCTGAGGCGGAAATGTTTACGCCTGGGGCGGAAAAACATCTGAAAGGTTGGCTGCTCACTGCTCTGCCGTTTCAGGCGGAAATTATTGTGCCTGGGGCGGAAAAACTTGCGTTTTCTACACAAAAACGCCCAAAAATCCCATTTTTCATGTTATAAATCCCAAAAGAGTTTGTATTCAAGCATAACAAACATGGATGAACACAAAAGGACAGTCCATTTCTCAGATCTACATCATAAACATCGAAAAAGTAAAGATTGAACACTTTTTCATCAAAACTCTCAAGAACACAAAGTTCTTGAGTTTAATCTGTTATAAAACTCGTTTTTAACCATTATTTTCGTTCATTAACCATGTTAAAAGCATGTTAAACATATTAAGAACCTTAGAAACGATTTCCATCAAGAAAATCCATTCCAAACTAAAACGAAAATGGGGTGGAGGAAGTTCGGGTGAGGAGAAATCGACATTCTCCCCTTCCTCGGGTCACCCACGATTATGGAACCTACTCTCATACCTGGATTCGAAGAAAACTCGATGAATGATCTTGAATCTCTCCCTTTCTTCTTGCCCTAGCTTCCAAGCTTTCCAACTCTCTCAAGAACACAAAAGTATGAGAAATGAAATGTTCTCTTCTCCCCCTCATGGCCATATGGCGCCACCTTCACACACTCAAGGCCCATTGGGCCTCAAGCCCAATTGGCTTGGCCCAATAACACGTTAACCCACTCTACTCGCTTAATAACTAAAGTATTCGATAAATAACTCAAGTTATTAACTTAATTAAATTTCTACGTTAATAAAATATTTTAACACATAAAAATCAATAATTTGAAAATTGGGTCGTTACATGTTAGATTTTTTATGTTGATGAAAATGATAAACTATTCAATTTTTGGTTTTGAAAATTCTGGGTTTAGATGAAGTTATGATGATGTTGTTCTCGTTCTTGGTAGTGATAACGATGATAAATAGTTTGTCTTTTAATATATGTTTTTTAATTTTTTTTAAAAATAAATATGTAAGGGTTAATATATTTATCTACGTGTCATTAATTAAATTAATAAAAAATAAAAGGCTTAAATGCAGTTTTACCCTTCCTGTTTTGAAAAATGCAGAATTTTACCCCCCTATTTTAAAATGCGGAATTTTATCCCCCTATTTTATAATTTGTTGGATTTTGTCCCCACCAAAATTTTGCACAAAATCTGCTTCTGAGTCTCAAGTTCAAAGTTTCGCACAGAACTCAATTTGGATCAATAATTCACCAAACTGGTACCGAAACGACCGCAATCGAGTTAGTTTTCTACAGAGAGAGATTAATTACCGTTTTAGTGAAGATCTATTCAAATTAATTATCGTATGAAACTACTACTGGTATTTTCGTCATGCCTCTTACCTTGTTGCTCATTTTTTTAATATTATTTACATGTATGGAAAGCTAACGAAATTACCCTTATTTACGATGTGTTCGGTAGACGATGTTGAATTTGAAGATCACAAGTAGATTTCTGCAGAATTAGTAATTGGACAGACCTTCACCAAAACGGTAATTAATCTCTTTCTGTAACTCCGAATTTAGTGGGGTTTGATTCTGTGAAAAGCTAACTCGATTACAATCGTTTCGGTATCAGTTTTGTGAATTATTGATCCAAATTGAGTTTTGTGCGAAACTTTGAACTTGAGGCTCAAAAGCAGATTTTGTGCAGAATTTTGGTGGGGGGCAAAATCCAACAAATTATAAAATAGGGGGTAAAATTATGCATTTTAAAATAGGGGGGGTTAAAATTCCGCATTTTTCAAAACATGGGGGTAAAACTGCATTTAAGCCAAAATAAAATAAAAGCCACTAGGCATGCCATGTCAAGATTCTAATACAATCATCTACCTTGTTGTAGCATCAGGGGGGAAATTGATAGAATCTTCATGTTACAGGGGGCAATCCAAAAAACATATTTTGCATGGGGTAATGCAAAATTCGCCTATTTTGCAGGGGGTAAAACCCTATTTACCCTTATTTTTTTGAGGCTCATTATAATTGGTTTAACTTGTTTGGAGCTCTTGTTTGGATACATAGGGGGAACTATGTAGCTGGCATTATTTGGATACTGATGTCTCAATAACCCTAATAATGACTTGAATTTACGCCTCAATGACCCTACAGATGCCTTGAATTTACTTGCGATATTGATGCCTTGATGACCCTAATAATGATGTGGTGAATTTACTTGCGATATTGATGCCTCGATGACCCTATTAAAATGAAGTATTATAAATACTTTACTCATAATTTAAAAGTTGCCTTATTGTGGTATTGATAGGAATACTTTAGATGCGATATTGCTGCCTTGAAGAGTCCAGAATTTACTTGCAGTATTAATGTCTCGATGACCCTATTGATGCCTTGAATTTACTTGCAGTATTAATGTCTCGATGACCCTATTGATGCCTTGAATTTACTTGCAGTATAATATTTGGAATATGCGATATTGCTGCCTTGGAGTCACTTTCAATCCAAATGTTAATCCACCCCTTTGTTCATTGCATATTTCAAAGCCATAATTATAGCCATAATTTCAGCATCTAGAACCGATGAGAATTCAAGCTTAGCGGCGTATCCTCCAATGAAATTGGCATTGAAATCACGAAACACAATTCCACAAGCAGTAGAGTTATCAACAAGGGAGCCATATGTGTTGGCTTTCACACCCATAGGAAGCTTGGAGCTTTCCACAAAACCATGACAATCTTTGGAGCCTGCATCTTTGCGCTGTGAGATTTGCCAATTATTTAGAATCAACATATCAACTTGTGCTCCAATGGTTTGGCCTATTACAACAGTAGCGCTGGTGACTGTAGTTGTTCGTATTTTAATTTTTGGTACATGGTAATTGACGTGTTATTGAAGCGCATCACATTTCTCGCCATCCAAATCGTGTGTACCGTATGAATAATTGCAGCTAGTGCAATCTTCTGCACTTGTGTGCTTCGCTCGTTATTACAACTCTCAAATAGATTCAAGGCTAGAAATATCAAACTATACCATGAAATAACTTTACAGCCAGTGCCACAGTTCAGTTGCAAAAGTGCAATGCAGAAACAAATGTGCTGTAGTTTCATGGGCTGCCATATGGAGAACACACACCGACACTGTTACACAACCGCGCTTCATCAGATTGTCGTCAGTTGGCATTTTATTATCAAAGCATTGCCAAACAACGAAGGAGTAGAAGGCGGAATGAAGTTTTTCCAAAGCCGCTCCGTCCAGTTCATAGCAATAGGAGTAGGATAAAAGAAATTATAAGATTGCTTCGCTGTGAGACAACCATCATTAGACATTTTCCAGTTCCATCATCATATGACTGTCTCGGGATCACAACAGACTGAATTCTGTCAACTAATGACGGATCAAAAACTGCAATATCATTAGGAATAATCTACTCAAAATTATTGATCAGTTCTGCAGCAAGCGTATTCAGTTCAGCAACTTGTGAACTGGTGTAGGAATAGATAATGCATCAACAGTGGAACTTCTAGCCAGTTATCTTTCCAATACAATATTTGATCCCCTCTACCAACAATCCACATTGAATTTTGTAGCACTATAGCATGATACTGTTTGATCCCAGGCCAAATTGATAAGCGAGGTGATGAACGTACCGGAACACCGTCTTTTAAAAATCTAGCTCGACACATTACAGTCCATTGCTCCTTGCTAGATAATAACTTCCAGCACAGATGCAGCATAAGCGAGGTATTAATATTAGACAAGGATTTCAAATCAAGACCACCTTCGGTGTAAGAAGTGCACACTTGTTTCCACGAAACAGTGCATATTTTCCAAGTGTTGACATCACCACTCCAAACTAAATTCTTATCCACCTGTCTTGCTTCTGCAGGATATATGTTGGCCACAAATAAATATGAAACGAGTAAATGAGTATACCATGTATAACCGAACGAACTAATTGCACCCTACCCATGATAGATAACAGTGAACCTTTCCAAGTTGCAGTTTCATTTTAATTCTATCTGCCAAGGCTTGAAAGTGGATGGCTTTAGGCTTCCCCATAAATATTGGACATCCTAAATAATTAAAAGAAATGTTGCCAGCAATGAAACCAAGTAATGATGCATGCTCACCAGACGTGCGTTGGAAATTGAACCCGCATATTCGTCGAAAATCTGCATTACCCCACGAATGTTCCTCTTGGACCCTTGACAGAATATCAAGATGTCATTGGCATACAATACATGTGACGGGATAACCACTCCTCTGCAGAGCCTCATGGGATTAATGCTGCCAGCACTATATGCAGTAGACAAGCTGCGACTAAGAACTTCTTCTGCTAGACAAAATAACGGAGGGGAAAGAGGATCGCCTTGATGCACACCTCTGGTGCAACTGAAGTAGCCAATGGCTTTACCATTAATAAGAATCGATAACTTGGCGGAGTGCAAGATATCAACAATCCAGTTACAGAAAGTCGCATGAAAACCGAACTGTTTCAAAACCTGAAGTAGCCAATGATTTGTGCTGCAGAATATGGACTGAAAATATTGAAGAATATGTTGTTCAATATCAGAGATGTTGGACAAAATGCTGGGGTATCACAATTAATCACATGGATTTGCTTTGTCAAAGCCTTGATCTTTGCCACTCGCTGATAATAAGAAGTGTTCCGGTCACCTTGCATGAAATGTTGAACCCTTGCCTTTTCGCGCCAAAACTGGTCTTGATTAAGCAAAGCATTTGTGAGAATCAATTGAGCCTTATAATCCAACTGTTGTAACTCCTCTGTAAGGCCAATTTGATCAATCAAGTAACTCTCTTAGAATGGAACTTGACTTTGTGTTGTGCCACTTGGACAACAAAAGTGGGCTTTTGGTTGGAGAAAATGGCTCTTTAGACATTCTGAAATGCTCCGAGGCCCCCAAAAAACCAAAAATACCCTCAATTTGGATCCATTTTCGCTTGGAACTTACAATATGAAATGCTCTTTAATTTTGGAATGTAGGTACTAGGTTCCAAAAATGAACCTACTATCCAAAGATATAGGTAGTTTCGGAACTTACATTCCGAAATGGTCTTATATGACCAAAACATGGGAACCTTAGGATACAAACAAATTTCGGATCTAAAATACAAACACATGAAATTTCAGAATCTAGCTTCCAAAATTATTATTTAAAAAAAAATTCAAAAAATAAAAAAGAAAACTATTAGTATTTCGGAGTCTATGTTACAAAATTAAGCATATTTATGTGTATTTAAAACCTATGTTCCTAAATAAGTTTGGAGAACTAATAGAGGGCACAACAATTTTCAATATAAATATAAAAATCCTAGAAAGAAAGTACTGTTAAAAATGAATCAACACACGTAATAAAAAAAAAATCCACACTTGTGTTGATATAAAAAAAAAAAACTAAACCGTCAAAAAAAAAAAGAAAGAAAAGAAATAACCACGCTTCAAATTCATTCTCTCTTCTACAATCTCTCAAATTCATCATGAGTTCATGACCCGTTTCAAATTCATTCATTCTTGAAGACGCATTACGTAACAAATGATTCTGACGAATTGGTAAACGTTCAGATATGACGCTTGAGTTCTCCGACGGTGCCGTTTAGGTTAAAGAATGTTGGTGTGACGGTTAATTATAGCGATAATTGTTTTGGTGTTTCTTCGCAAACGATCTCGAAGTGAATTGGCGTCCTATTGCTTTTCGAAGGTATTGATTTATAAATTATTCTGCAATTTTAGTTTTCTTGATTATCCAAGATGCTTGTACAATTTTCGCATTCTTGATTATCCAATCCAAGAAGCTTCTGCAATTTTCGTATTCTTGAAAACCCTAAAGGAAAGTTATGATATTTTTTATGGCATGAATGGAATTCTTAATGCGAGCTTCTGCAATTGTCGTATTCTTGAAAACCCTAAACGAAAGTTATGATATTTTTTATGGCATGAATGGAATTTTAATGCGAGCTTCTGCAATTTTTCGTATTCTTGAAAACCCTAAAGGAATTTGTGTTGAAATATTTTAATGCAATTCATTATAGACTATAAATTGTCGCTCAGAAATAGCATAAAATTTTCAAACTATTGGATGCCTAAATGATCCGAAAGGATATTATTTATTCAATCGATGTTGTTTTGGATGTCTAAATGAAGTATTATGAATACCTTACTCATAATGTAGAATGTTGGATGCGATATTGATATGAATACTTAACTTGCGATATTGATGCCTAGATGATTCTACTGATGCCTTGAATTTGCTTCTGATATTGAGCCTTTGTATTTTCTGATTTAAATTGAACCTACTCCAAGGGACAGTCACACTTCTAGTGTAGTTGCACTCTTCGTTATGAAATTTTTTATGTGTGATCTGCTAACCTAAAAACTTAGGCCCACACTCTATTAGTGCGCCCTCATATAAAATTTATCCAATAATGAAGAGTGTGTCAATAGAGAGAGTATGCTAATGTATGGATTTTAGCTCAAGTGGGTTGATCTTTGCATGAGCATGTACAGCTCTGGTCTCGCACCTTTTTTGGACGATGCCACTTAAAAGCTAAGTCTTAAGCTAAAACCTAAAAATATTATGAAGCTACATAGTTACATGCACTTTACCTATTTACAACTTACTGATGTTACATTGTTTTTAGCTTTGCAAACGTTGAAATGTCCAATTATAAGAGGAGCAGGGCCAGAGGCACGTGAGGGTCATACCATAAAAGTTGTTGGCCAATGACTCTTCATCTTTGGTGGTGGTGGAAAATCTGCTGATAATAACAATGAGGTGTACTGCAATTATCTTTTACATCTGAATACAAGTAATTTTGCCTCATGATACCGCAATAATGATCATTTCCATTTAACTGAGACCTCATGTATAGGTTAAATTTTGACCAGGATTTCTTTTTCTGTTGATTATTTTTGCAAACTAGTTAAAACTAGTCAATACTGCCTGATTTGCTTTTTGAGCCTTAGTATAATTTCAATTGTGAATGAAATTATAATTGGTTTAACTTGTTTGGAGTTCTTGTTTGGATACATAGGGAGAACTATGTAGCTGCATTATTTGGATATTGATGCCTCAATGACCCTAATGATGCCTTAAATTTAGTTACAATACTAATGCATCGATGTCCCTCCATGCCTTGAATTTACTTGCTGTATTGATGCGTCGATGACCCTAATCATGCCTCGCAATTACTTGCGATATTGATGCCTTGTTGCCCCTACTAATGCCTTGAATTTACTTGCAATATTGATGGCTCGATGATCCTACTTATGCCTTGAGTTTACTTTTGATATTGATGCCTCGATGACCCTAATGATGCCTTGAATTTACTTGCTATATTGTTGCCTCGATGACCCTAATGATGCCTTGAATTTACTTGCGATATTGATGACCCGATGACCCTAATAAAATGAAGTATTATGAATACTTTACTCAAATGTAAAAGTTGCCTTATTGCGATTTTGAAATCAATTTTTATTCGTTCATGATGCCTCGATGACCCTAACTGAAGTATTATGAATTCTTTAGATTTGATATTGATGTCTCAATGTTCCTGATGATCCCTTGAATTTACTTGCAATATTGATGCCTCGATTACCCTACTTGATGCCTTGAATATTCTTGAGATATTGATGCCTTGGCCCTAATGATGCCTTGAGTTTACTTGCGATATTGATGCCTTGATGACCCTAATAAAATGAAGTACATAATACTTTACTCAAATGTAAACATTGCCTTGATGACCCCTTCAATTTGCTTGTGGTATTGATGCCTCAGTGACACTAAATTAAGTATTACGAATACTTTAGATGCGATATTGATGCCTCGATGAACCTAATGATGACTTTAATTTACTTGTGATATTTGATGCCTCGATGCCGATTGATGCCTTCAATTTGCTTGTGATATTGTTGCCTATGGATACTTCTTGATAGGATGAATCCACCGAAGGATTTGCATATTTTAGACCCTTGTGAGTTATCTTTCTCATATCTTTCTTATAAATATCCATTTAAGAAATTCTAGCTAGCAATGCACTATTTGAGGCACTCCTTATTATGGCAAATTTTATGTGGGATCTACTAAACTAAAAACTTGGGTCCACACTCTATTAGTTGCCTTCATATAAAATAAAATTTATCTAATAATGATGTATGTCAACAGAGAGAGTATGCTAAAATGTGTGGGTTTTAGCTCAAGTTGGTTGAACTTTGCTTGAGCATGTACAACTTAAACCTGAAAAAGTTATGCAACTACATAGTTACATGCTTTTTATTTATGTAGTACTTACTAATCTTACATTGTTTTTAGCTTTGCCAACGTTGAAATGTCCTATTATAAGAGGAGCAGGGCTAGAGGCACGTGAGGGTCATACCATAACAGTTGTTGGCCAACGACTTTTCATCTTTGTTGGTTGTGGAAAATCTGCTGATAATTACAATGAGGTTTACATACTGAATGCAGGTAACCATTGCCATTTGATTGGTCATTCAGTGAATTCTTGCAACAAATTACATCCCAAGGCACCTATTATCGGGGAAGGCAGGCCCAAGAAGGGATTGGCAGTCCAACAACAATATAGACCTAAACCTATTGAACTTGTGGGCACCTCACACTCTACTGAAAAATCTGATCATGTGGATGAAAAATCCGTACATGTTGTGCCAAAATCCACTACTATGGCAAGGACTCAGGAACCACAAGTTGATGACTCTGATACCGAAATCGAGGAGGTTGTGATATTTGAACAGGATGATGGCCAGGGTGGGAAAAAAACGCATGAGCCCGAATTTGTGAAGTCCCCCAGTGGACACAATAATAATGATAGTAAGGATGCGGGGATTGTTGCTGAACAGATACAGCCTGACTCCACGACAGATGAGTTAGTCCAGCATAATAATACAGATGAGGGGTTTGTTCGGCATGATATTTCACAAGTTGCACAACATGCATCCAGTTCAAACAATGTTCCTGAAACTCCTCTCTTGGACCAAGGGAATGGTATTAGAGTAACTCAAGATCTAGACCTTCCTTTAGTGGCGCAGCAAGATGTTAGCTTAATTCGACAAGCCGGGGTGGATATGGTAGAACAAGAGCAATTCACAATATCTCTCCAAGGGTCAAAAGAAGAAACTGCACAGGAAAGCTAGAAGCATTGAGAAGTCTTATAACACCTGGTCTAGGGGTGCACCTTCAAATCTTTCTTTATGAAGTTCCTTTATCGGAACGTGAGGGGTTTAGGCAACCCCAAAACCAAAATTCCCTTGAAAAATTGTTGTGCTACACATAAGCCAGATTATTAGTTTCTGGCTGAAAATTAACCAAACACCTTCATGGTTTTGGAAGTGTCTGCAAGCTGATCATTTTTATGTGAATGATAGAGGAGATTATAAGGCCAATATTTGGGGTATGTGGAGCAAAAATAATGCTACCAAAGTTGTGTTTGCATCGGATCAGTGCTTTGCCTTGGAAATACAACAATCTGATACACGAGTTTATGTTGCAGCCGTGTATGCTAGCACTTCATATTTGGTGCGTAGGACTCTTTGGGCAGACTTAACGCGACTGCAAGTTATGTTCGTCGGACCATGGCTGTTTGTAGGTGACTTCAATGCTGTGTTAGGTGCTCATGAAAAACAAGGGAAGAGATTGCCTCCCAAGATCTCTTGTGATGATTTTTTACAGTGGATGAATGCTAATCTTTTGTCTCATTTAAACACAGTTGGTGTACACTTTACGTGGTCTAATGGTGGTGTCGGTGACAACTTCGTGGCGCTGCGTTTAGACAGGGCCATTTGCAATCACGCTTGGTTGAACCATTGGCAATCAATACATTGTTGTGCACTTTACAAACATTGCTCGGATCATCATCCGTTAGTAATTAGTCAGAGTAAAACAGAAGTTCAGCATGCTATGCTGTTTCGTTTCTTCAAGGTCTGGACAAAGCATCCTGATTGTGAAGGCCTGATTAAGGATGTTTGGAATAAACAAGTGCTTGGAAATCCTGAAACGTTTGAAAGGTGCACTTAAAGTTTGGAACAAGAACGTATTTGGAGATCTTGCATGGAGAAGAGCATTGCATGCAAGAAGAACACAAGCCAGCAATATGTACAAGTTTTTCTCAATGAATAAAGATCAATAAACCAGCATTTTTCTTTTCCTTAAACTTAATGAAATGAATAATATTATACTGGAAAAAAACTATGTGATTGAATAGTACATCAGTGGATTTATCGTTTCATTCTACTTTTCCCACATTTGCCAACAATAGTGGCAGGTGGCAATGAAGGGGGGAAAAAAACTCCATTCAATTATGTATTCAATCAAACTTCGAAATTCTTGTCAAAAACCTTCAGTAAGTGCAAAAGTACGACCGGCTAATGGTGGAGGCAATGCACTTACAGCTTGTTGAATTTCCTGAATATTATAAGCACAAACGGTGCATCAGCATAGCAACGAAAAATCGTAACTGTAGAAGACTAATATTGAGCCAAGAGCAACAACACATGATTAATTTTCTATTTTTTAGAAATATGGAAAGCAAGTTGGATTCAGATTCACTGCTGTGACAGTATGACGTAGTCACTACAGTCATGATATTGGAGCCATTACACGGAAATCAGACAGTTCATAATGCCATACCTCTACGGTGTAACGAGCTGAAAAGTGAATCAAAAGGATTGCTTTGTTCTGTAACCTATCAGCATAACTTATTATCTGAAAGAAGAAAAAGGGAAGAAATAAACAAATAAATAGAAGAAAAAATTGATAAAAGTAAAACCATTTGAGATTTCATGAAATTGAATGCTATTGATTACAGAAGGTAGCATACCTCAGACAAATGAGTGTGTCCATAATCTTTGGCATGTTCCATAGTAATTGCATCGTTAAGAAAGGTGCACTATATGAATAATGGAGAAAATTAAGACTTGGTGTAAACTGTGATGCCATAACATCAACCATCAACATAAACGGGGAAACATTAGGACAGGTTCATTGAGGGCTCAAAACTGCACTCCCAAAAGAACCTATATAAATGAATGGTAAAAGACTCAAAATAAAGCCTAACTAAAAAATGAGTAAATAGAAAAACCTAATTAAGTATCTGAAATCAAAGAGTCGTATGGACACATACGACAAGGTGTTTGGTTGTAATTTGATTATGAAGGTGCTTAAGGTCCCTTTAATAGTTTGTACTTCAAAGGTGGGAGGACAGTGGATTAGATGCTCATCATTGCCAAGGTTCCCTAGCTGTGCAATGTATATGTGTTCGGGCACCCTTATCATTTAAGCTAACTTTTCAGAGTGAGATCCAAACCCATTTACCATATTAACGTGTGGACTTACATGCACGCTTTTTCTTCCAAGTTACAGATAATATTTCAAACTATGAAGACTTACACTTTGATGGATCTATCAACAAGAGTCTTTCTAAAAATGTGTTAAAAATTTACCATTCACCACTTCATTACAAATATAAATCACCGAGGAAACACATAATCAGAGGCAGAAATCAAATAAAGCAAGCCAAATATCATATAAAGTGGCTACAATGACCTTCATGAAAGTTAAATGGGAGGTCACAATGAGATCATCATATGAATTACAGAGAATAAGGAATATCTATCAAGAAAATCAATTCAAAATTCCGTTTGAGCCTGAAATTTAAATTTTAAGGCCATATGGAAGGGGAAAATAGTATAGATTCTAAATTAATTTGTACTTTGTTACTTTCAAAGGATGTACTTTAGCCCGCAAGACATCAGCGTTATTTTCATCAATTATAAAATCTGACATGGTGTCACCCGTGAAAGCAATCTCTGGTTCTGTCAAAGTATTTGTTATCTGCCAAAAACCCCAGCTTGGTTTAGCATTTGTAGTCAAACTAAAAGATATAGAAGATGGACCATTAGAACTTATCGCAAAATTCAATGTAAATGGTGCATCAACCACACACAAATTTCATAGAACAATAATTGATTATAGGGAAAATTGCACTCACCTCCCTTCAAATATTCTTAAATAAGACATACACACCCATAAATCACACAATCACTACATTCAGCTGGAAGTTAATTATTTTCTGGTTATCAAATCGAAGCAAAATAAATGGAAAACTACCAACTGACAAGTTATAAAATTGGTTGAAACATACAAAAGATAATTAAGATGCCTAGATGTAAATTTGTGAATCATTGAGTGGTGCATACAGTACTTAAGACTGACCTCCACACCAGATGCCTTCAAGTTCTTGATTTCATTTCCAGAAAGACCAATATACTCTGATTTAAGTTTCTTTTTTACAGAGTAAACTATATAACCCTGCCAAAAACATGCAGAACAGTTAGGTTCTATGTCAGATGCTTCATCTATCATGTTAAGGATACTATTGGAGGTTATTTGAAATTTGTTGTGAGAAAATGCGATAAGAGGTGCAGCATATTGCTTATCTATTAGAAGGGTGCTTGTTGAATATCATGTTAAATCTGCTTTTGATATCCAAAATTCCAAAACTAAATGTTTAGTATTGATATACAGGTATACAATTTTAGGATAAATGTAAGAATTCAACAGAAAATAAAGGTCCTTTATATTTTTGACATCCGTAAAAGCTAAAAAAGCCATTCCCTGTGGTGCTTTTCGAAAGCTCACGTGGCCTACAAAATATCAATGGCCAATGCTGTCAATTGCGGATTACAATTGAAATTTGTTCAAAATTTGCTACCTGGCTAGGTATTACATGATAAGTCCGAAAAGCTTTTACTTTAAGATCGTCTCTGAGAGAAAATTCTTCTCCTGCAGTAAGCCAGAAATTAGAAACAGCTATACACAAGAGAAAAAAACTTATTAATTTGAATGTTTAATAATTGCAGGCTCCATCTTGATTGAGAGCAACAATTACCTACATCCAAGCCAACGAGATTGTGCTTAAGCTCTGATTGGTCCATTTTCCTGTGAATCTCAAAGAGTTTCTCTACATCCTCTTTTACTGAAATTGGTACAATAATTGTTGGGGGCTTCATACGGTATAAACCACGTGTGGCAACATTGGTAATCCTCCATGTTGAAAAGTTAACATACATCATTAAGTTCAACAACGAACTAATTCAGCGATTCATCCATTTCATCATACAAACCCCCACATGTAACATATATATACTAATTTAAAGGGAAAACATAAAATGAGATGGCAAGTTCTACGGCGGAACAGTACTTGTTTTCTCTTGTTTTTTTTTTTGTCAAACCAGCACCAGTCATATTACATTCTTAGCCCCCTGTTTGGATAAACAACTTAATTATTTAAGTGTTCATACACAAACTATTTCTAACAAAAGATAAGATAAAGTCTAATTGGTCTCATATAAGTTATAAGCTACTTTCATAAGCTATCCTAGAGAGCTTATGAAAGTAAGCTGTAAACAACTTATCAACATATCATAAGTTATTTCCATAAGCTGTCAAACAATATCACAAGTGATTATGTTAGTAGTTAAACTCAAATAAGTCAATCCAAACAAGCCCTACTAAATCACTAGCGCGAAGATAAGCTATAAGATAAGCTAATGAAAATAACAATGCACTGGCATATGATTGAATTAACAATGAAAATAAAGAGTAACTAACTAACTAACTAACAATGTGATCCATGTGAGCATGAGAGATTAAAAGAAAATCTTGAGAAGCAGCACGAGGTGGACAGCGACCGATATCGAAAGCAAGTTTAAGTGTGGGAAAAATGATGCAAGTTTCATGGCCTCCAATGGATAAACCCTCAATTTGGTATCCTTCAATGTTCAAACCCTTTGATTTCTTTGAACAAGACTCTGTTTTACGCTCCATCATCAATCAATACTTAGAAGATAGCAGTAGAATGAGATTGACCTGGAAAATAATTACGGCGATTTAGTGTGAAATCGCTGAACGGCGGGGTGTGTGTGTGGAGTTGCCTATATGAACGGCAGGGCAGTGAACAGAACTTAGTATAGTTGAAAATAATGGGTGTTTTGTTCCTGGTTCGTTGGATAAATCAAACAGTTAAAAATAGAGCATGACTGAGATGCGTTTGTTACCACTTGTTGTAACAAAAAAAAAAATCATTTCTTTTTTAAAAAATAATTTCTCTTAAAAATGTTACATCTTCGCTACCCTTATTCACGGTAGATTTTCTAGCCGTCAAGCTACTTTACAAAATAAATTGAAGAATTGCAAGAAGTAATAATAATAAATAATTAATGATATAATAAGAAAAAAAATTAACTATTTTATTGGTATCGTAACTTATAATTTAGTATAATTTTTTTCTCAAAACGATATGGAGGAGGGAGTATTCACTAACAGGTACGTATTTAGGCACTGTGAAGAGAGCAACCTTCCTAGGTCCAAAAAATTAGGGCCCAAAATAATATTTTTAAAGGTATATTTTATTATAGAGCAATAAAGTCATGAAAGAAGTAGATGATGAGGACATTTTTATGCATTTAAAGTGTTGTAAATGTGTTAATGTCAGCAATTGAAATTCTTGAGTTTGTAAAAGTCTCGATTATTATCCAAATGTTATAATTGCTTATTGAATTCTTTTAACTATGTCAGTGACTTTTGCATCTGCGAAAATAAGTTTTTCGAAGTTAAAATTATTGAAAAATTACTTGAGATTGTCAATGCCACAAGGGAAAAAATTGAATGGACTAGCTATTTTATGTAATCCCTTCGTTCCAAATTGTAAGTCACTTTGAGAAAACAATTTGTACTAAATTATAAGTCACTTTACATTATCAATGAAACATTTAATGTTAATTTTCATATTATACCTTTAATTATTTATTACTCTCTCTTCTTTCAATTCTTCCATTTATTTTTTTTATACCATTAAAGAATGACAATTTTGTAAACTAACTAATAATTTCTTTTTTTCGTACAACATTAATTACATTTCTTAATTTGTGTAATTTGCCCAAAGTAACTTATATTTTGGAACGGAGGGAGTATTAAAAAAGTATATGATAGAACATTTTGATATAGATGCAATTATTAGTGATGTTGCATCTGGAAATACTCATAGAAAAATGTTTTGTATAAACATTTTAACATTAAATAAAAAAATCATTGTCTTTTAAGAAATCAAATTATTTTTTTAACAAAAAAAAAAAAGAATTGACCACCAATTTTGTTTTTCAAAATAGAAAATAATTCAAATTTTTTATACTATTTAATAGTTAGACACAAATTATAAATTGGTCCATACACCACTAAAATCATAATAAAAATGGATATGTTCACTAACGGTGTGTTGGGTTCCAAAGGTATAAGTGGAGATTAAAGAAAGCAATAGCCGTGTCTATCAAAGCTACAATAGTTAATAACAATATCTTGGTTATTCAATTGTAGCTAAGTTTTGTGAATTTTGAATGGATTCTACATAGAGAAAACTGTGACACCCTAAAAAGTTTGTTGTTTATTATGAAGAAAAATGTTTTTTTTTTGAAGAAGCTAAACTAGTCCACCCAAATTGGTACGAGAGAGAATCGAACCTGAGACCTTAAGGAGGAGCACACTCCCAGTCCCAAGCCAATACCACTAGACCAAACCAAGTGGGTTTTATGAAGAAAAATGTTAAATTAAGGAAGCTGAGAATAGTAAAAGTATTATGAAATTTTTATAGTAAATTCAATACAATTTTTTTTGTTTCCTTAACTAGTGCTCTAGGAACACTAATTAACATAACTATTATGAATTATGGATGAATTAGTGTGAAATACTACAAATGATTAAGGCCATAATTAAGGAGGTTGTGTACCAAACATTGTTACATGCTACACCCCACTAATGTCACCATGGATTCTCTATGAACACATGTAATGTCCTAATTAAGTTATAGTTTTCTATGTGTCCTTACTATTATTATATTTAGGAGCTTTGTTTTGGACTTTAGTTGACTTGAACACCAGCTGAATTGAGTCTTTATTTATTCTGTATTTAGCAATAATTGATCCTTATCGAAGAACATTTGGTTACATAAGACGGATTTTCCCCTCTCAATCGGGTTTTATCAATAGAAAATAGTCGGGGATTCCTCTAGCCACTTATTTAAGGTACACGAGTCTCTTATTAATCGGACCAACCACATGTTACGATTAATATCTATTTTTTTTCTCCGATATATAGTTTAGTGATTAGACTAATACACTATGGAGAATTCAGGATTCAAACTTCAACCCCTCAAATAATGTCTCTTGCAACTACCAACTGAGTTACTCTTACGGAACAAAATTTATTATTATTATTTTTATTTTTTGGTTACAAAATTTATTATTTTAATTTGTGTGTATAAAGACACATTTTTAAAATTGATGACAAACTTAAATGATTTTTTATTTTTTTTGACAAAAAAAGATTTTTTTTTTGTTTCAAAAATAATACAAACAAAATGATTTTATATTTAAAACTATAGTAACGAAATAATATCTGGTGTTGTAACCAAAAAAAAAAAAAGAAATAATATCTGGTGTAACAACTCAATCATAAAAATTGTCTTTAAAAAAAAAAAAACTCAATCATAAAATCAAGCTAGGTTTCAGCTTTCGGGGTCTTTTTCTGATTAAAAATAATAATTAAAATTAAATAAGTGACAATGAATGTAGCCAGGTAACTTGCCGTAGCTACAATCTGTGATTGAGCCTCTATATTGTAGGGATGACAACGGGCATCCATAGGTGCGAGTTTGACACTTACCAAACCCACACCCGAAAATCATCACCCAAACCCAAACCCAAACTCAAACTCAAAGACTGTTCGGGTGGCAAAACAACACCCACGCCCACACCCATTGGGTTCGGGTTTTTTCCACCAAAACCCAAACCCAAACCCACAACACATTTAAAAATAATTTGCAAATTTAAGGAATTAAATTCCAACATAGACTTTGAATTAAATTACAACTAAAATTAAGGTCTTCCAAAGAAATTCAAACATAGACTTTCAAGAAATTACAACATATACTTTCAAGAAATTAAATTACAACTAAAATTTAAGGTCTTCCAAGGAAATTGAGGGAGACTATGGGGGTAATTAGGTAATTATAAAATATTTCGGGTGGATGTATGGGTTTCGGGTGTGGGTTTGACTGATACCAAACCCACACCCATATTTTCGGGTGTCACCCGAACTCAAACCCAAACACAGTCAAATCGGGTTTCGCCCGTTGACTTGGGTTTGAGTTCGGGTGGGTCTCTCAGGTTTGAGTTTTTTTGCCATCGCTACTGTCTTTTTGTCATTGAACTGCAAACAAATTATACCATAATTAGACACTTGTGTATTTCAAGCTTGACTTGGTTTTCTTACCAACGTACTGGAATTAAATTAAGCAAAAAACCATGGTAATGGAGATTGTAATTTCTTTGATAATCTTATTTGTTGGGATTGGTATTTTGGTGTCTATTCATTTCTGCATAGTTGGGAGAGCATTCAGAAGAGATAGTAATAGTGGTGGAGACATTCAAGGGCAGAGTAGTAGTACTAGGAGCACTTCAAAAGGAATGTTTGGTGGTGACTTGAAGAACCTTCCTTGTTTTGATTATGTGGAACCAATAGAGAAAGGATACAACAACCTTGTGGATTGTGCTGTTTGTTTGGAGAGTTTTAAGGTTGGTGATGCTTGTAGATTGTTGCCTAAATGCAGACACAGTTTTCATGTTCAGTGTATAGATTTGTGGATTATGAAGACACCCTTTTGTCCAATTTGTAGAACATGGGTTTATTCAAGAGTAATTATGAGGGAAGAAAGTGTTGCTTCTGGTTCTGATATTGTAGAAATTGAAATGCCATAAAGATTAAAGCTTTATCTTTGTAGTTGAAGCTGGAGTATATCTTTGGTAAGATTATCAATCAGTAACCAAGGGTGTATATCTTTATTTGGTCATAGTATTATTCACCTGAGTAAATCATGTCCTTGCACATATTTTATATACTTATTATTATCTCTAATTATTGAATTATCATAGTACTAACTGTAGTGCCAATTGTATAAAGGGTCAAACATCATTCTTCGTGGTTGGTTTCTATGTAATGCTTATCCATCCAAATTGCTGGGTGCCGTGGACAAATTTTCAGCTGAAATATTAGGAACCACTATAAAAATAGTAACTGTTTCTGTCTTTTCGTTGATAAAGCATTGTCTTATCTTTATTGTAATTAACTATAGGCTTAAATGCAGTTTTGGCCCTCCAAGTTTTACAATTGCTTGATTTTGGCCCCCCACATTTCAATTGCTTGATTTTAACCCTCTAAGTTTTACAATTGCTTGATTTTAGTCCTCTAAGTTTCAATTGCTCGATTTTGGCCCCCCAAGTTTACCCTATTTTGCATTTGCTAGCCCCCCGTTGACTTTTTTGACTAAAAATTGTTTATGTGACATTTTAAAAAAAATTAAAAATATGTTTTAATTAAAAAAATTAAAAAATAATAATATTTGCTTTTATAAAAATGTATTAATTTTTTTTTTTTAATAAAAGGTTTAATAATTATTTTTTATTTAAAAAAAAGTTTACAAAGTTTTTAAAAAATAGTTCATAAAATGTTTTTTTTACTTTTTTATATAACAAAATTATTTTACAAACTACATATAATAAGAAAAATATTTTATAATTTAGTTTTAAAAAACAATTTGTAATTTATTTATTTATTTTTAAATACTTATTTAATTTTAAAATGCTACATAACCAATTTTTAATCAAAATATTCAACGGGGGGCTAGCAAATGCAAAATGGGGTAAACTTGGGGGGCCAAAATCGAGCAATTGAAACTTGGAGGGCTAAAATCAAGCAATTGTGAAACTTAGGGGGTTAAAATCAAGCAATTGAAACGCGGGGGGCCAAAATCAAACAATTGTGAAACTTGGGGGGCCAAAACTGCATTTAAGCCTTAACTATATATCAAATGCTATAGGATATGCTACAAGACACCCACTTTTTTTTTAGCAATGAACACATTTTTGTTTGACCAAAAAACTCATTCTTTTCTTTGTAGACGCTATTAAATATATAGGTTTAATTGTAATTTCCAAATTATGTTTTTAAATCTTAATAATTTTTAATTCCTCTCTCTTGTCTGTTCCATTTCCATCGCTGCAACTAATTTCTTCTTCCTATCCTCCTCACCAACGATCTCATTCTTTGAATCAAATGGAAACAAATTATACAATCTCATGTTTTGGAATTAAAAAACAACAACCCATTTTTCTTATATAAAACGAAATAAAAATAAACAAATGAAAAGAGGATAGAATTTTGTAGTTCTTAAAGCCAGTAGCTTGCGTCGTCACAAGCCATCTCACCACTAGCCAATTTTGGGTAGTTCTTCAGGTATATAGAGACGTAACCACCGGTTGGCGGCGGCAAACAAAATTGGGCATAAAATTGGAAATTGTAGAACTTCGATTCGACACATACTAGAACAAGTTCAGGATCAACTGGAGTGGATATGCTGCTTTTCGAGCTGCACCAGCGAAGTGAGCTTTCATCACTTTGGTAATGGCGTAAAGTACAATAGAGGAGACCAAAAACAAAAATAATATTGAAAATTAATTAAATTTTGAATCACTTAATTACCCTTAACCATGACTTGTTTTTAAAAAGAGAAAGTGACATTTTTGGTCAAAATAAAAGGTGTTCAGACACCTTCACCAATGGTAGTGGGTGTCTTGTAGCATATCCCATATATATATATATATATATATACAGTACAACAATGATCTCACAACATGGAGTGTTAGAGTTGTGTGAAAATGCGAGACTCGGGATAAAAAAGATAAAAAAGAAACGTGAAGTAAGTGAGGAATGCAATTAGATCTTCAACTCCTCACTACATTTTTTTCCTACATTTTTTTCTTGTAAAAGTGGGAGAAAATCAACACTAGGCATATATATATATATATATATATATATATATATATATAGGGGGCTGCTAACTTAGACCCAGTTGGGTCTAAGTTAGCAAGGTGTACCTTTTCAGTTGGACAAAAATACCCATTCTTTTTAATTAATTAACCAAATTACCATCAATGGACGCGGATCCAGTGTCGCGCGCGTACCGCAGGACCATGGTTACAAACCGTTGATTTCCATCAGACAGCCAAGATCTGATCTCATCAAGACTGTCTGATCAATCAGACAGCCCAGATCATCCGAATCCATCAGATTCCAGCGCGTGCACCACACTGGATTACACCCTGGAGAGAGAAGAATCTACTTTTTAAAAGCAGGACACGTGTCGCTGTCTGATCGGCTGGGCGTGATTTTTTCCATTTAATACTTTGAACTCAATTATTTCATTGTAAATTAATTTTTTTTTTTTTTTATACCAAAATTCATAATTTTTTTTTCTCTACAAATAGAGACTTGGTTCGTTTGATTTAGACACAGAAAAAAAAAACCCAATTTTTCACTACCTTAATCTCATTTTTCACTACCTTACATCAACTCACTGAAACCATTCTACCAGCAAAATGGTTTCAGATTACAACTCTCTGAAACCATTGTACCAGATAAATGGTTTCAGAAGCAAACACAATTAATAAATTACTCACTGAAACCATTCTACCAGTAAAATGGTTTCAGAATACAACTATGTGCAACCATTCTACAAGCTAAATGGTTTCATAAGCAAATAACTAATAATCAACTTACTGAAACCATTCTACCAGCAAAATGGTTTCAGATTACAACTCTCTGAAACCATTGTACCAGATAAATGGTTTCAGAAGCAAACACAATTAATAAATTACTCATTGAAACCATTCTTCTACCAGTAAAATGGTTTCAGAATACAACTATTTGCAACCATTCTACCAGTAAAATGGTTTCAGAAGCAAACACTAGTTTTTAATTACCGTTTTATCTCATTTAATTAACTAAAAATAGTTTCAGGTCTCCAAAAATTTCATAAAATATACCAAAAGTTCCAGAATATTATCTACTATTTTCCTGGTATAATGGTTTCAGTGAGTTGGTTGAGTGGTGCGTGTTAAATTACAACACACAAGTAACGTATTTAGTAGACAAAAAATGAGATTAAGGTAGTGAAAAATTGCATTTTTTTTCGGTGTCCAAATCAAACGAACCAAGTCTCTATTTGTAGAAAAAAAAAATTATGAATTTTGGTATAAAAAAATAAAAATAAAAAATTAATTTACAACGAAATAATTGAGTTCAAAGTATTAAATGAACAAAAATCACGTCCAGCCAACCATTGTGTGACACGTGTCCTACTTTTAAAAAGCAAATTTTTCTCTCTCCAGGGTGTAATCCAGTGTGGCGCACGCGCTGGAATCTGATGGATCAGGATGATCTGGGCTGTCGGATTGATCAGACAATCTTGATGAGATCAGATCTTGGCTGTCTGATGGAAATCAACGGTCTGTAACCATGGTCCTTCGGTACGCGCGCGACACTGGATCTGCGTCCATTGATGGGTATTTTGGTTAATTAATTAAAAAGAATGGGTATTTTGGTCCAATTGAAAAGGTGCACCTTGCTAACTTAGACCTAACTAGGGTCTAAGTTAGAAAACCCCATATACCCATATATATATATATATATATATATATATATATATATATATATATATCACACCATCTATATCTGTGTGAAAATTAAGATGATGCAAATAGGCAGATACAGATAGATCACTATCTATGTATCACATGTGTGTTCAGTAGAAAATTTCAACTAGTAACAAAGCATGTAACCATACGCAGCAAACAAGTTTTTTTTTTTTTAAGCAATGAAGCAGTAAACAAGTTAAAACTATAAGCAAAGAAAAATAAAGGATGGACTTTCATTTTTCTCTGTTTTAAGTTTTAACGAAATTTTACATATATGAAAGTGGATATTTGATCAAAGGAACTCTGTAGGACACTCAGAATAAAGAACTTTGTTGCATCTGATATGGACCAAATTCTATTTATCAATAAATACTAGTACTAAGTGGCATCCAATCTCTCTCGTTAGACGATTAATGCTTAAAAAGGTGTGTTGAAAATCATAGCCTAAGGCTATGTTTGGATTGATGGTACATAACGAAATGGAGCGGAATGAAATATAATGGAATGGAGTGGAGCGGAACGAATGGAACACAAATTCCGTTCCATTGTTTGGATATTCAATAGCGGAATGGAATAAAATTACCACTCCATCGTTTGGAAAATGAACGGAATGAAATAAATTATAACATTTTTATTCCAATTTTACCCTTACTTTAAAACATTGAACTATAAGGCATAACCCCAAATGCCAATATCCTTATTTTAAAACACTAGTGCAGAGGCAAAATTTCAATAGTCAAACATGAGCATCAAACATGATAACAATCAAATACTAGTTTCAAATACTAGTTTCTAATCACCTAAACATTGACCATAACTTTTTCATTGCTAAGGGAGGGAGGACATAAATTATAAAATCGTACATGGTGTATGAGTTATATACCAGTAATATACCTCATCCCCAACACACAAAAATTGCACCCAGTAACAGGACATAGACTTCCATAATCAAAAACAAAATCCATATAAGAATTCCTAAACCAACATGAGTACAAGGTCACAAAATTATAATACGAGTTTATCATATCTAATACTAAATAAAAAATGAATAACGTGTGTGTGTATATATATATATATATATATATATATATATATGGGGTTTTCTAACTTAGACCCTAGTTAGGTCTAAGTTAACAAGGTGCACCTTTTGAGTTGGACAAAAATACCCATTTTTTTTTTTTTTGAAACAATAGAGCAACTGGGGCATGTATGTAATTTGCATCATAAAAATACCCTTTTTTTTTTTTTGAAACAATAGAACAACTATTACATTTTTTAAATTTCTTCCAAATTTCGACCTCATTTTACGTGCGAATCGAACGCCGATTTCAAAAACTAATACCGGAAACCTTTGTAAAATTGAAAAACGATCAAAATCCATATAAGGAACGTCGAGTTTCGTTGAGTATTGAGGGAGATCGAACCGGGTCAAAAACCGGGTCGCACGACCCGTTTCTGCATAAAACGGGTGGGAGGGACGATGAACAGTGAGCGTCACCCACGCCCACTCTCACCGGCGGCGCGTGGGGGCGCGTGCGGCCTCAGGGAGGCTCTATTTTTTTTTTATTTGTTCATAATAAAATAGTAGATAATATTCTGGAAATTTGGGTATATTGTATGAAATTTTTGGAGACCCGAAACTATTTTTAGTTAATTAAATGAGTAAAAAGGTAATTAAAAATATTATAATTCCATAAAAAATTTCCAAAATTTTATGTAAAGTACTATGAATTATTTAGAACCCTCTTGTGTACCTCACTCTCCCTAGTTCAAGTCATGAAATTATTTTCACAAATTCCGCTGATTATTTAAAACCATTTAACAAATAATAATAATAATTTCATAGATTTGTACTCTGAAACCAATTGTTTTTTTATTTGTTTCTAATAAAATATTAGATAATATTCTGGAACTTTTGGTATATTTTATGAAATTTTTTGAGACCTGAAACTATTTTTCGTTAATTAAATGAGATAAAACGGTAATTAAAAACTATTGTTTGCTTCTGAAACCATTTAGCTGGAAGAATGGTTTCAGAGAGTTATACTGTGAAACCATTCTAGCAGTAAAATGGTTTCAAAAGCAAACAATTAAAAATCAACTCCCCTGAAACCATTCTATCAGTGAAATGGTTTCAAAGTACAACGCTCTGAAACCATTGTACCAGCTAAATGGTTTCAGAATGGTTTCAGAAGCAAACAATTAAGAAATTACTCACTGAAACCATTCTACCAGTAAAATGGTTTCAGAGAGTTATACTGTGAAACCATTCTACCAGCTAAATGGTTTCACAGTATTATATAAAGATAATTAAAGGTAGTGAAAAATTGAGTTTTTTTTTTGTGTCCAAATCAAACGAACCAAGTCTCTATTTATAGATAAAAAAAAATTACGAATTTTGGTATAAAAATAAAAAAATAAAAAATTAATTTACAACGAAATAATTGAGTTTAAAGTATTAAATGAAAAAAAAAAAACACGCCAACCACCCAGCAGTTGACACGTGTCCTGCTTTTTTAAAATGAAATTTTCTCTCTCCAGGCGCAGATCTAGTGTGGTGCACGCGCTGGCTTATCATGGAGATGGATGATCTGGACTGTCTGATTGATCCGACAGCCATGATGAGATCATCTCTTGGCCGTCTGATGGAAATCAACGGTCTGTAACGGTGGTCCTGCGGTAGGCGCGCGACACTGGATCAGCGCCAATATGTTTTTTTTTTTTTTTTTTAAAAAAAGAAAGGGTATTTTTGTCCAACTCAAAAGGTGCACCTTGCTAATTTAGACCCAACTGGGTCTAAATTAGCAGCCCCCTATATATATATATATATATAACAAAATCAAATTAGCAATGCAACGAGTTGCACACAGTTAAAGGACAAACAACGATGAAGAAGAAATGTGAAGAGAAGTGCAAGCATGTAATAGAAGAGAAGAGTAGGGACAAAATTGTAATTATATTATTAATGTGTTTCATTCCATTGGATACACCCCAAATTGGATGGAATGAAAAATTGAAGGAATGAGTGGTATTGGATGGAATGAGTTTCATCATACTCCATTCCATTCATTTTGTACAAAACCAAACAATGGAATCTGGCTTTATCCCACTCCACTCCATTCCATTCCACCACTTTCCATCAATCCAAACATAGCCTAAGCCTCTAGCAATCTGAGTTTATTAGTGTTCTCTTATGAAGGTTTTCTTATTTTCAATGAAAATGAGAAAATTACCAAAGCACAATGAGAAATCCATTTGACAAATTCAAAAACTATCTGATACCAAGTAGCAATTGGAACTTAGAAATGCTACATTCAACATGATGAATATTGAAGAATGAAGACCTCAGCGGAAATATTAGAAGTCTTAATTGTAGAAGACATGAATATTGAAGATTGGAAGGACTATTTCAAACCTGCAATTTCCAGCTTAATTGCAGAGGATCCACTCCCAGGTAACATCAATACATAGAGTCAAGACCTGTGTAAGCTGGTGACATAGTTATCAACAATATTTCTACTTGCATGCAAGGTTTCTACATCTTATACAAAAGGTAGCTTTTCATTAGAGGCTAACTGTTCAGCCCGAAGCTCCAATTGCTAAATATGAAAGCTTATCAAAAGATCCCATTTCAAAAATGCAAAGGTTAAAAGCTTAAGCATCAATCAATAATAGAACACTTATATGCAAGAAAGCACACTCTTCTGACTTCTCAATTATCTTGCATCATCTATAGGTGCTTATACTCCAACTCTCGCATAAATCCAATATCTGGATCCAATAAATTAACGTTCACAAAAGACCATAGAAACTGAACATTTTTGGTTTTTATTTTTGAACTTTCTGTTTACATTGATTTGGTCCAGTTATGAAATCCTATTTGGAACAACTAGACATTTAAAAAAGGACAAATTGCAAGGCGAATGCAATTTTTCACCAGAATTGTTCATAGAAAAAGAAAACCCAATCCACTCCCAAGAGAAAATGAAACAGAATAAATTGAGACAGTGAGCCAAAACATAAATTTAAATTCCAAGAAATCATATAGAATCACAGAACTCAGCTAAAAGCAAGTACTTCATAACTTCTATGCAGATATTTTTAAGAAAGAACACATGAATTTTGTCCTCATATTCTGTTCTTTCTCATATTTCCTTCTTAACAAGGCATGGTTTAATTTCTTTTGAAGATAAGAAAATACGCAGAGCTCAAGGTCTCAAATACCTAAGTTGTACCTCATTAGTCATTACACATGTTATATCAAACAATAATAGCCAGCAGCTGGTTTAATTCTTCTCAGTAGTGCTCTCCAACTCCCTTCTCAGCTGAACAGAGAAATCATCACTAACATCATCATCATCCCAATCATCCTCCCACTGTTGGGTTACTTCTTTCCCTTCCTCCTTGTCATCCCACTCTGTAAGTTGTAAAACAATGAAGTCTAAAAAGAAATAGGAATTAGAATGTGAGTGCAGGGGCAGAAATTCAAAACCTCAAAATTTCAAGTCATCAAGCAAATCAAGTTGGATAGGCAGTATACCCAAAAAAACATAAAAGTGTCCACTCTCAAGACCCATGAGAAGTGATATAAAATGTTAAGCTTGGATGTACTGTGTGAGTGAGAGAAAGCGACGGAGGATCCATTGACACAGTATGGGGAAAAAGGGGTATGAAGAATAGCAAATTTACATCTTCAATAACTCTATGTACAAAGCAAATTTAACCAATCTAACTTTTGCATCATATTATATTATCTTGACACACATACAAAACCTCAGACAATGTAGACATTTGTAAGTATGCGTGATATATGATTTAATAGTAGATATTTATATTTAAAATAACATACTGTACATTTGAATAAAGTGAATCAAGTGATGATTGATCTATGATTGAGAACTTTCAATTCTACGGCTAGATTGGTTAAAGTCACATAACAGAAAGAGTAGTCCAGTATTTGAGTGGGACACCAAAGGAGTTACATGCAGGAAGTCTAGTGTTCAATCCCTGCTACTAACATCCCCCCATCCCCCACAACAAATCAACTACTCACAATTGTTTATAAGAATAAATCGAATATCAGGGCTTTTAAAAAAAGTTGCTATTCATCGTAATTAATTGGATATTAGACACGGATCCGGTGGCTCTAATGTGAGCAATTCACTTTAGAGTGTAAAGTGAGTAACAAATCACAATCTTGTTACAAATAATAACTCTGATGTTCTCACTTTACAAATCCACCAAACAAACAATACACACACAAAGTCTCGCTCATATGTGCAACAAACAATATACACAATGAAATCCCTAATTGGTTGAACAACCTACTTCGAATGAAAGCAAACCAATGAATGTCACTTGTGAAGCATTTGATGATAGCATCACTTAAAATTTCTTAGAATAAAAACGAACAACAAAAACCAAATTAAAACTGAAACAGAAGCAAACACATTTGCATGAGGATACGAATAAGATTACTGAGTTTATGAGTTATACTTTCATTGATTTCAAACTCTTCAAATTCGTCATCATCTTCAAATAGATCGATCTTGACATCCTCAGTCACAGCCTTTGCTTCGGTCGCCATAGAAAAATCTGAAACAAAAAGCGCATAAATTTAATAAATTGGGAAAGAGAAAAACCCTAAGTTTGATAATTAAACCTAACAGCCAAAAAATTCGTAGAAGAAATAGTTGGAATGAAAGAGCAAAGTGCTTACCAGGTATGGGTAGAATGGAATTAAAGACGATACTCGGAGTGTTCACGTCTCTCGCTCTCGATGAGACTGGAAGATTCTTCTGCTTGCAAGAAAGGTTTTGTACCCTTTGAGGACCGTGTGAAAAACTTGGAGGAGAATTAAACGTCGTCGTTTTGCTTCATTCGTTTCTTTCATTTATTTTATTTTAATTTGTATTTTTGCACTCGTGTTTCACAATTATTTAATTATTGCCCCCTAAATTTTAATGGCTCATTTTTGGCCTTTTTTTTTCTTTTCAATCCTCCCTTCTATATATATATATATAATATATATAATCAAATATCCCTATATCAACCTGAGTTAAAATATGAAATCCCTATATCAACTAATAGTCCAAATTCATCTATCCGTTTTCTTAATTTTTCTTTCTTCCACTTTCTTTCAAACCAAACAAAGCCTAATGTTGTCAAAATAAACTTTCTCCTCAACCATTGATCCCTTTTGCCAACTTCTGTGAATCTTAATCGCCTACGGTAATCATATTTTTCAATTTTATATTGTAATCAATCCCAGTCAATGATTTGAGATGAAACACTTCAATTTATGCATGTATTATTGTTATCGGTTACTATATGTCACACAGTTACCACAATAATTTTGTTTTCCAACTTTTTTTTTTTTTGGTTTTTCACTAATAGTTGAATCTGGTTTGGAGGTCAGTTCTGAGATCAAGTGGTTCCAGCCCCCTCCAGATCGCAGTTGAGTGGGATCGAAACTCGATTTTTCCTATCAAGTTCAGCGTCAATCACCACCGAACCAACTAACGATTGATTGTTTTCCAACTTATAATCGCAACACAATTCTACTATAAACAGGACAAAAAAATCATGTTCCAACACAATTTCAGCTGAGTAAAAAAAATGTTACTGTAATAAGTATCCTAAGAGCATTTGATGAATAAATTGCAAGTATACAATTAGCCGTTAAGTAGTATAAAAATCGTTCTTTCCACAGAGATTGTTGTAATTCAAACACAAGTTAAATACATACTTAAACACATAAATTTAAATGTAAAAAAGGGGGGGATTTGTTTGGTTCAAGTTTGATCATAAACTGACAAAATAATTTAGGTTTCAAATCAAATGAAGAAAAGCGGTTGATCCTTTTGGTTCATCTAATTACTACTTCTCTTGGTAATTTCATGTATGATTACAAATTTACTCAATTTAGTTTCACGATTAGATTAAATAAAAAATGATTATGTCCAATGTCTTGGTAACATAATCCTCTCCTTTGATCATCGATTCCTAATGTCTTAGGTAATCTATGATCAATTGAGGATTACAAACTTTAATCTATAAAATCTCAATTAACAATCCGAAATGTCTTAAGTGAAAGTTAATCGATCAATTATTCCTAGATCGATGATTCATTCCTATCGTCATAGTAAAATAAATCATTGAATTCATCATATAAGTAGCTAATTCATATAAAGCATTAAGCATAAGGAATAATCAAAGAAACTAACTTCGTAATTCATATATCAATTCAAATGAGAATCACATGGTTCAAGAGAAATAGAAATTAGAATTCCCTAAGGACCAATCATGGGAATTTAGTTACACATAATATAATAAAACATTACAATCAAAGAAATGAAAGAAAGCACACTAGTGGAAAAAACGCTTTTTAAGTCAGTTAAAATTGACCTTTTAAGTCGGTTCCGTGTCTGACCTAAGAAAAGCCGACATAAGAAGTCTGGAGTTGTTAACACGGCTTTTGAACCGACCTAAGAAAGAGCTTTTAAGACGGTTAAAATTGACCTTTTACATCGTTCCGCGTCCGACACAAGAAAAGCCGACATAAGAAGTATGTAGTTGTTAATACGGATTTTGACCCGACCTAAGACAGCACCTATTAGATCGGTTATAGTGCAACCGACGTAAAAAGTTTGGCAAATTTTAAAAAAAATTACGTTTTAAAAATATTAAATACTGTTCTAAACTTTCCCAACATTATTCAATATATGCTAATTAATAGTTCAAAGCAATACACATAAAAAATAAGTAAGATAAAAAATATTCAATCTTGATTTGGTAATTATAACCACTGAATAAGTGTTTCGTGAACAAAATGTAAAATAATCAAAGACATTAAGTTAATGAGATTACATAGTAGTGCATATATATACTCAGAAACAAAACCAAAGACATTGTTGCTAAGTTAATGAGATTACATAGCAGTGCATCACAAGAACAAACCAAAAATTCCAATACAAATTACACTACATAGCAGTGCATATATATATATATACTCACACTCAGAAACAAAAGTAACATTCACAAGTATTAAACAACACTAAGACAAGGAGAAAGAGATAAGAAATGTCACCAAACCTTGTCTCTTAACTTAACACATGCCATTATCAACAATGTTACAAAACTTTTAATCATTATTAAACTACGTACAAACTTGCAATAGCAATATAATACCACAATCAAATGATAATTAAAATAAGAAGAGTAAAATAAGAGATACCTCAAATCTCTCATCAACAATTGCTTCTTACTTAATGCTTGAGGTGGATTTTCTGTTTTCTTACTTCTTAGTAACAATGACATTTGGAACCCATGAAGAGATAAACCATGCTTGAGAAAATGTCCTGTTCTAAAAAATGGAAAGAATATTAAAAATCCCTAACTAAAATATTAATAAAGTTCAATATAGTTTGAGGCATAAAATATAATTAAGTTAAAATTAATTGATCATGTGCAAAACTTACACAAATAACTTCCTAAGAGGGCACGTTTTAGCATTGTAGATGAAAACAAAAATAACACAAGTTCATCCTACTAAAAACCAATGAACAACCCCTGCAAGATAACACAGCAGCAGAGGAAACTACACAAAACTCCAGACAGTCACAGGCATCGCAAAGCTAGACAACATCGCAAAGCTCCAAACAGTAAGAGATTGCCTAATGCCAAACATACCATTCAGCCGACAAGCAAGAAACAAGGGACAATGACACTTACAATGATCCACCTCAAAATGTCTTTAAACATCAAACCAAGCCTCCAATCTACTAAATACATAGCAGACCCACACCTCAGGCTGCAACTGCTAAATATTGTAGGCCTCCCAGATCAAGCAGCTGACCAATTAGATTAGTCAACTGAAAAAGACAAAAAAACCTGCTTAATATTGTAAAACAATGGTTATGGTCAACATGTGCATTTTTTTTGAATCAACAAAACTTTATTATAAGCCAACATAGTATAAGAAGTACCATAAATTGGAGATACAAGGTAGAACATGGAAAACAAGCAGTAGAGAACACCTAAAAACAAACAAATGCCCACCAACACCAAAAAACAAGATAAAATGATAGAAACCAACAAGAATTGAAACACAAAACAATAAAACCAAGTCCACTCCCACAAAACACACCAAACAGAAAGAGAGAAAAACCAGTAGCAGCAAAAGTCAGTCTCTTCTGATAGCAAAAAACCACAAGACTGTCAAGGCAGCTAAAAAAAAATCAGCAGAGCTCATCAGCGCTCAAAACAAATACCTGGGTCCCATGTCCATTCGTAATATAAACACGGGGCGATCTTCAATTTATGAGCACTCCATTTCCAAGTTAAAACCTTAATGTCCTCTGCAACTTCAGATGCATCCTTAAAAGAATTATTAAAGATGACATCAAGGCAATAAACAGTAGAAATCTCAAAAAGAAATTTAACAGATAGTAAACCCAACAAAGTCTTAAACATCTGAGAAACTATCTTAGCATGAGAAACACGCAACTAAATATTGAATTTGTAAAAAACAATAACTAATATAGACAAAAATTCTAGTGGCACATTCAATCCAAAAGGAAACATACATGAATCTTAATTCAAATAGCAATGATAAATAAAATTAAAAACTTGTCCAAATTAACATCATACCGCTTAGCAACTGTCTGCAACATTCCATGTAATAAGATGGGCACCTACCATAATTGTTCCTGAACCAATTCTGAAATGTAAAGGTTAAAATAAAATTGTAAGTATATATAATGCCAACCTCAAAAAAAAAAAAAGTATATATAATGCCCTACCCTAGGAAAAGGTACATATGGTGGTTAGCTTGATTTACATGGCGCACTTTCTCATTACCTGCGCAAAATACCACCAACACCATAAGAGAGTGGAGACTCTTTTCAATATTTAAAATTAGCATCGAAGAAATTTAGTCCTTTTATATCAAAATGACTCTTTTCAATATCACAAGAGTGGAGACTTGGCCCAAATAGAGTTTTTCTCAATGAATCTTATAACATGTATCAATTCAACTATACTAGCACCCTTAGTAAGCCCATTCAAGTTGATGCGTGCTCGAAATTTCTATACTAAAGAAGCAAACCATTCAATTTGGTGTGTAACCTTGGTGTTCAAACAAGTAGTTCCACCAATGTTAGTCAAAGCAAGATTATTTGAATTATTATTCCACACACCAAATCTCAAAACCTTAAGAGAATTAGATCAAAGTATCAAATAACAAGTATAGTTTAATTAATTTCTATTATATTCAAACTAACAAATTCCCTTTCATAAAGGTTGACTACTAATGCCACCAATTAATCATGACCCAAACAACAAAACAACCAAACCCAAATTTCTATTGTATCTCACAGATTTACTTTTCCAAATTCAAACACAAAATCATCAAAATAAAAGTTTATCAACTGCTACATCAACGTTGCTTTTATCAAGTATTATTTTCCTACGAAAACAACCAGCACATAGAAAGTAATGAAGCATCAATTAGTGTAATTTGTACAATTTATAGTGAAACGGCAAACCCTAGAGGTGAAGAATCAAGAGAAAATAAGAAGAAAGTCATGATTGGAAAACCTTACTGATTGGAAGCTGAAACTGTTTGGTGGTTATAAGTCACGATTCTGAGGAACGAAGACATGATGATTATGTTCGGGTTTGAGTCACGATTCTGAGGAGCGAAGAAGAAAACACGATTGTTGCTTCAAAGCAAAATTGAAAGTCTCATTATCTTAATTGAACGATAAAATAAAAGCCTAAATAATCAAAAAAATAAAATTAGTGAAGAAGGTACCGTGCCAAAATCGTCTCTGAAGTCTGAGTCGTAAGAATCGAAATTGGAATTGGAGGTGTGATGAGGAACATTAACGAAGTTCGAAGAGAAAGAATGAGTTTGATTGTAGAGGGATTATTATTTGCAGAAAAAGAAGAAGAGGATTGTTCTCTCGTTGTCAAGAAGCAGATCGTTTGCACTGTGTGAATAGTGAAGGGTTTTTGACAAATTTTTCTATTAAGTATTTTTTTTGTTTTTTTTTTGCAGAAAGTATTATTAGGATTTTTTTATATATATTAACGGTACCGGGTTCGATTCTCTCCTAGTACACATAAAAACTTAACTTATAAAAAATAAATAGTACCTTTTAGGTCAGGTAAGAGACACCTGACTTAATAAAAATGTTCAAATTTAATATATATTTTTTAATCTATGTTAAGTCGGTTCAAAACGGAACCGACCTAATAAAGTTAAAATTAATTACGGAATTGCCACCGTATCGTTTTTTAGGTCAGGTGGCAGGCAGGCTGACTTAAGAACCTCTGCTACAAAGGTATTTTTGTACTAGTGGCATGTTTACAAGATGATCTTGATGTGTTTCCACACTTCAATCCTTGCCTCCAAGCTCATAGATCTTCAAAAGTTGTTCAATTTGATGTTTCCAATGTCAATTTTCGATCCCTAATCTCAGATCTGCAACTTCCTTTTATAACTAGGGTCAATAAATGAGATTTTCGCCCCAAGCACAAGCATTTTCGCCCCAGACTGCAGGAATTTTGCCCCAGGCACTGAAAGTTCCGCCCCAGGCGGCAAAACAGCAGCAGAAGAGCCTTTCTGTTGAAATTTTCGCCCCAGGCACTAAAATTTCCGCCCGGGGCGGCAAAACAGCAGACAGGAAGGTTTTCTGATACAAATTTTCGCCCCAGGCACAGGAATTTCGCCTGGGGCACTGAAAACAGGAACAATGACTTATTTTTCTACATTCTTCAGCTACTTTCTTTCCTTTGCAAATATCTTTAAACTACTGCATTATTCCTCCATGAAATGAGTTACAATTCTTCTAAAAACACTTGAAATTGGTCTTATTTTCATGTAATGACGCATGTCATCAGCATTGTTTTAAGAATCCATGATAAAAAATACAGTCAAATTATGCTGCCCCAAAAAAACTAACACCCTGCTGAAGTGACTAGAAGATTTCACAATTATTTATATATTCAATACTTGACATGAACCAACACCTGTAAGATTGGTTTTTCAAATGAAATTTAAAAGTATAGATGTTGATTCACCAATGTAGTTAGTTGCTTTGAAAGTGTACACAGTATCAAAGCCAAACAAATGGAATCTAAAGAGATAACTTCTTCAACTAATCTATATCTATATCTATATATACATAAAAGATCATAAATTTTGAAACCCTAATTGCTACAAAGTTTCTTGCCACCACATTCTTCTATCCATCCAATTATCATGCTCCACATGTCTAACTACAAAGTTTGTATGCTTATCCAAGCAATTGGCATTCATGGATTGTACATGCATTCTAGGTTTCTTGGAAATTGCATTCACAAAGTCAACTATGACATTATGCCACTACTTACTTCACTTCCTTCATAATGTCAACTATCACATTATGTAATGATTGTTCTTCCAATCTTCTTATTGGCTGCCTATTCTTCTACATCAATTCATTCATCCATACAAATCTTCACATGACAAGTGTTCTCTTATGGTGGGGATAGCTTATCCAAAGGAGGTATATATTTCTATTTTTCCAAATTTTCTTCATTTATCAAATTCTTTCTCTCTCTTCTCTCTCATGCGCTCTCTCACTCTCTTCTCTGTTTTCTCTCTGATTCCGGCAGCCATCGCCGGCCACCGCCGTCGGAAAACCCCAAATCAAACCCAAATCAACTCACCCAAAAACCTCTTTCACGCAAAACCTTCTTCTTCCTCTCAGATGGGCCGAAAGTTATCAACCCTAACCCCCAAATTTCAATTCCTCAAATTTTGATCATCTTGCATGTTTGAAATTGTCGATGAAATTGGGTATTTGGATGTCAATAAACTCTTTATTCGCTGAATCACTCCTTTATATTTTATTTTGAAATTTTTTGTTTTGGGTTATCAAACTGATTTTAGGATCTCTACGGAGAAGACAATTCTATCATCGGCTCTGAAGGTTCACAAATTCGGGTTTGGTTTGGTAAGTTTTCTGAACTTTGAATTTTTCACTTTTCCCCTTCTGAGTTAGGTTTGATTTCAGTTTTTTGTGAATATTCTTGACAACATGAAATTTTTTGGTTTTTACCTCTTTTTAGTTCCTGTTTTTTGTGTTTATTTTTTTTTATATATATTGATTTTGGAAAAGAGGTTTTTGAAAAGATTGTTTATGACAGGGATGACAAATATTGTTACCATTATTGAATTCTCTTTGATGAAAGTAATATTCTTGAGAATTAGCTTTGAAAATGTTTTCACAGATTAAAAGAACACATAGATTTCAATTAAAAAAGATTGGCTTTTCTGACTTTTTTCTATATTCATTTTCATCCATTTTTAAAACTTAAATTGTTCATTATTGGGGTTTATGATGATTTTGTTGTTTCTTTAAATGCAGAGATTTTGTTGATTTCGAAAGTTGGATCCTTTACTGCTCGAAAAAGTCAGACAAACAGTGTAAGAGCTTAACTGTTTTGCTAATGATAATTATTTTCATGTTTCTTCATCAAATTGTAGTTTCAAATTATATCATTTGTGAATTTTGCTTATTTATCTTTGTACTACAAATCTATTTTTGTAACAATACTGTTGTTAAGGAAGAATCCAATATACTAATGTATACTAGATGGAGAATTACTTGAATGAGATTAACTCTTGCATGCAGGGTTTGCTTCAATAGGAATGGAAGGTGAGATAGAAGAAGAAGTGGTTTGTTACATTTACATTCATGCTTTCGTAGCCTTTTTGTATAATTCTTTAAACATTTTCTAATACTAGAACATCGACCTGTACTGCACGGGTCTGATTAGTCGTAAGATATATAATGATTAAATAAGATGCGATAATTTCGATAACATAAGATATATGAAAAAAGTTGAGTAACATTAAACGATAGTTCAACAATAATTTTGGATAAATATTCATACAAAGAAAATTATGTTATATTACGGAAGACTTCCTTATAGACCACATTCGAATTCTTAGTCGTGTCTTCACTGTTATCATCGATGATCAATATTTTTAATCCTTTTCAAGAAGTAACTCTTGAAATTGCAACATACAACTGACCATGTGAAAACACCGGCGACGAAAGATATATCCCAACATGCTTTAAAGATTGTCTCTGACTCTTATTAATAGTCATCGCAAAAGAAATCATTATAGGAAATTGTCTCTGTTGAAATTTAAAAGGAATTCTCACGTCAGATGATCAATATTAATTAATGACATGACTATGGTTGTGTTTGATTGTATTGCAAAAAAAAATTGATTTAGCAGAATTGAGTTTGATAATAACTTTCCAAATTTCACATGATAATATTATTCTCTAAATTTATGATCCGGTAGAAAAAAAAATCATTGATCGGGAAGGACATAAAAATATTTCGTGGTGAATAATATAATCAACAATAATTTTGATATGATATACTTTTAAAATTGTTGCTGCTTATCAATTATTGCACATAATTTTAATCACAATTGGTATACTTGCCATAGTGGTTGGAAGTATTGCCTTGCATTGAAGGGTTGCGGGTTCGAATCCTAATCAAGACAACATTGTATTATTTTTTAATAAAAATTGCAAGATAAAATGGAGGGAAAACAGGAAAAACAAATTAGGGTTTAGGGTTTGCTTGTGTATACAAGCTTATAATATAAAAGATGGTGATGATTAGAGTGATATAAACAAATATGTTAGTTTTGCATCACCACACCAAACAACTTTTTTTATATTTCTTTCAAAACATGCCTTATTAGTGCAAATATATGATAAATATTAGTTTATGTGTATTTAGTTGTATAGTTATTATATGATTTTCGGTTATTTGAATAATAACCATTAGTTCTCTTCTCTTCTTAGGGGGCAAGGACACAATATCCTATTTTTTATTTGATGGTTATTAGATTAAAGTGATTTTTGTACCATTACCCAGCATATCATGTTTGGCCACTCATTAATTATAAAGGTTTATTGACCCCTTTAATCTTTTTTTGAGGCATTAATCAATTTCATCTTATAACCTATAAATTCATTTATCTCTTGAAGTATTCATGTTGAGTTTATATCAAGCCCTAAAGAATGAAGTATCATGGAATTTTTGGAAGCTGGTATGTTTCTTAATTATGAAATTTTTGAATTTTAATGTTTATTATAAGTATTGATACTGTGATGCACTTTGATCTCGTACCCATGTCGTATGATCAAATCTTACCTTACTTGGTCTAGAAAGGATTGGTTGAGCTAAAACCCCTCAGACCTTTGGTACCTCCATACCCACCCTTTTTCGATGTAAATGCTAGTTGTGACTACCACGCTGGGTCACCCGGGCATAATATTGAAAACTGCAGGGCATTTAAGCATAAGGTTCAGGAGCTTATCGATCAAAAGTTGTTGTCATTCAAGGAAGAACCTGATTCGTAGGTGGTCACCCCTCACCCTGACAAATCAATGAACGTCAAGGGGCATCGTTAAAGACAGTGGATCAACAAGGAGACTTGCCCACCCCAAGAGTCACAAAACTTTTCATTTCTAGTTGTACTTCCTTTCTTGCTAAGTATTTATTTGTTTCTTAATGATGTACTTTTGAATCGTGTTCTTAATAAAATTTTCATGCATGTTTTTGGAATCCATCTTGTCATATTCACTTTCTTCTTATATCATCACTCGCTTTTCCATTTCACTTCTCGTATGTTAACAAACTTGGGAGGAGGATGACGAAATAAAACTGAATTTGCTGACATATGCTTTTATTAGTAAGACCTAACTGATGATGTAAGGCATTGTTCACCTCCCCAAACACTAGAGATATAAGGAGATAATCCGTAGATAACCCCTTTGAGCCTGAAGTCAGTGTTCTTTCTATTTTTTCTGAAAACCCAATAATCTAAACCAGTGGCGGGGTAGTTTTTCAATTAATTTGATGATGCATCATCATGCAAGAGACTTTAGTCCATCTAATCACTCCAATAAGAGGTTTAAGCACATCATTTTCCTCGTGCACATGAAGAAAAAAAGAGAGGATAAACAAACATGTTGGATATTTGTGTGTTGGACTCATTTTGCTAAAACAAATATACAAGCAAGATGTTGGACCAGATGTTTCAACATGTTGGGTACAAAAGATGTTGGACCAGATGTTTAAACATGTTTGGGTACGACAGTCAGATTGCCCAAATCTCGCGCCTTTATTACACGTATCTGCTATATATGGAAAACCACTCTACAAATGTGTATATCAAGATTTGATCTGATCAAGACGTTATTAGTGAAGATATGTTCTTATCAAGACTTAATGGAATGATTCAACACATTGTTTATTTCCTAAAGAGGATCAACCATTTTAGGAAAGTTTTTATTAAGGTCTGATTTGCTTAGCAGGACTTGACTCAAAGACCAGCTGTGTTCTGAAGCTTATCTTGAAAGATCAGGAGTGTGCTAGCTTTGTCTATATAAAGAAGACTCAAGACCAATATTTTATTCACCGAAACCATTGTTCATCAAAGATGTAGTCTTTAGGGTTTCGTGTCTTTAAGCCACTCTCTAGGAGAGTTAGTGTAAGTGAACCACTCGGGTTGTGAGATGGTCACTATGTCCTCACTCAGAAACCTTTAGGTAATGAGTAGAGTATTGTAATATCTCTGAAGCTTTTAAGCAAGGAGATAGTGTTTGTGAGCCACTCACGTATTGGTTTAATACTTGAGTAGGACGGTGTTTTATTGAGTTGTAATGTTTTAAGGTTACTCCTAAGCTTTGAAGTACGAAGTTAACTGTGTGTGATTTACTCGAAGCTTTTAAGCAAGAGTAAAATATTGTCACAGTGATTATCACCACATTGTATTCAACATTATATGACAACACAGGTTGTGTTGGTTGAGTGGAAGTGAGATGGGATCTCATGTCTAGGAGTTCCTAGGCAGAAGTTGCATGAGTAGTGTCGAGGTCATAAGACGTAAACCGAGGGTTTGTTGGAGGTCTTAGTGTAAGACGTAAACCGAGGGTTTGCTGGAGGTCTTAGTGTAAGACGTAAGCCTGAGGGTTTGCTGGAGGTCTTAGTGATTAGAGCTATTAGTGGATTTCCTTCCTGGATTGGTATCCCCCAGAGTAGGCAGGTTGGCTGAACTGGGTTAACAATTTCCTGTGCAGTTTATTTACTTGTTGATTTTATTAGGTTGCATAAGATATTCCAACATTAAGTACGACATTCTCTTTAAATTGAATGTTGGAACATCTGATCGAATATTATTCCTCAGTATCCGTTTTTTAATGTTATATGCCTTGTCGTGTTATTCATGTCAGACCAGATGTCTCGATATTCTGTACAACATCTGGTTCTGCTATACCAGAATTTCAATTAGTATCAGAGGAGGCATCCTGTTCTGTTTTCTGGATGAGATCCTATGGAAGATACTTTTTGGTCATGAGCAAGTAAGGAATACTGAAGACTTGTTTGAACTTAGAGAAGTTCATATTGATTGAATGGTCCCTAGAAGTGGAGGATGGACTATTCATGACAGGGTGTGTATTAGACCTGTTTATTGTTGTTCAGGCGTGTAGATCTTGTGATGAGTTGCTGTATGGTTTGATTTATTTTCAAACCTGTGTTATTGTGTTATGCCTGAAGTTTGTTTAGGAGTTTTGTGATTTGAATTCCGCTGCATATATATCTGATGGAAAATTCCTGGTGGTTTTATTTGTTGAGGATGCACCACTCTGTTTTATGATGTAACCCCTGGTGTGGTGATGCTCGAGGAGAGTTTTTTTTTAACTCGTTAGAGATGCCAAAGATACTTGGGGTGATCTCAAGTCCACTCATAAAGGCACTCACGTATGAGTTTGTTGAAAAAGGATCTGAAGGAAGTTATGATCAATTTATTTTTGCTTCAAACTCTAAAAAGCTAACCTCCAGTGGCTTTGATAAATGATTTCTTGGTGTGTTCCGGGAACTGATGTCTTACCAGATGTTGGAACATCTGACGGAACATCTGACGAGCAGATTCTGCAGAATCTTGTTGGATGACAGTAGGGCATGTCAGATGCTTGGGTGCTAAACAAGTGTGTGTTGGTTACATATGATTGGAACCTTCTCCTGACCTGGAAGAGGAGGCATATGTGTCTGAGATGGTTTCTACGCTAAAAACTTGTCTTAGATAAGTTTGTTGGTTAGGACACAATCAACATATGGTTGACCTCTTGGGTTAGTTCATGTCTGATCTAAGTAAGTGGTAGTTGAAGTTGTGTGCAGTGTTGATGTGTTATCTGATGTTTTAACCATGCATGTTATATTCTTGTGTAATATCTAGTTGTATGAATGCATGATTAAGCAAGGAGGATTTATTATTTTTGGGACCAAAGGATTATGGTTCTCTGGTATTTTTGGTGAAGTTAATTATTTACCTTGTGCGTTAAAGATATCTTTTGAATTAAGATTGACGAAGTTTTTACTTCCCTTCAAGATGTGTGTTTGTGTTGAAGTGAAAGGAAGTATATGCTGTATCCCTCTCTCCATTGTCTGGTGCACGCTAATCAAGGGAAATTCATCTGATGTAGTTAATGCTTCCACTAAGGTCACAAATGAGTTTGTTGATGAGTCTCTCTAAGAATCTATCTCTGAGAATGATGTTGTGTCGAATGTTGCCACATCTTTGGCACCTAAGACTGATGTTGTGCTAAGTATTGTCACATCTGTGATACCTGATATTGTGTTGGATCAAAATGATCCAGATACCTGTTAGAGGGAATCTCCTCTATAGGTTCAGAAGAATGACATCAAACATCTTAAAGTAAGACAAGAGGTTTGAACATTAGAAGAAGTTTTGGGGATGTATAATATGCACGTTCCTGCATGTGTGGATGATTTGATATTGAAGGTTGATCAACTACTGATGGTTGATTCTCCTGTGTCCCCTTGCAAGAGTTATGGACTACTATGGTATCTCCAGACCATAGTTCAGGATGAAACCGATGGGATTGAGATTGATGTCAGAATTAATGTTGAAACATCTTCTCCAACATCTGCTTCTTCAGCCAAGGAAGCTGGTTCTACTCAGGGTGGAGTACAAGGTCAAGCAACTGACCTAATCTGGAATGATCTTTTGTTAGAATAACTATCATGAGTGGATGTCATCTGTTGGTGCCATACATGTGCAGAAGAATGATGTCAGATCTAATGTCCTACCTTGTGTGAGAAGGTAATCCTATCTGACAAATGATAAATACTTTAATGGGAGCTAAGTATCTGTATATCCTCTGTTGAAGTTATGCATAAAACTGATGTATTTGTCTGAAGAGTTGTGCAATTATGCAATCTGAACTTTATGGTTCAGAGAGTATATGAGAGTCTATTTCTCTTCATGGTATTCAGGTGTTTTGAAAAACCTGGATGATCTGCATTGATGGTACTCTATTGGGAGTTTATTTATGAACCAATGTAATTGGGTTCCAAAATCAGAAGCTAATGTTCCAAATGATGATTGTAACATCATATTTACTGATGGCTGTTCTGTGGAAGGTGCTTTAGATTGTGCATGAGAGTGCTCAAGCTGTGTGGTCATAAGACGTGTTTCTGACTATGTGAATCAGAATGTGGAGGTTCTGATCTTGTTTTAATAGTATGCTCTGGCAATGCATGACTATTTATTCCACTAGTATCAACAACTACTAGTGAATGTAAGGGCAGAAGAATATTGTCAAATACTGAGGTTTGATAATTGTCTTTGGTTTACTTATGTTGCAAGTCACTCTAGAAAAGGGTTGATAATCAGGATCTTAGTCAAGCTTTTAAGCAAACTAAGATGTTTTGGATTTTGAGTGACTTTACACCTTGTATGCATGACATCCTGCCTATTCAAAAGGTCATGATACATAGTGTGGTTTTGCTAGGACATTGATCAAATGTGTCCTTTAAGTGAAGAGGTCAGAATGCTTGGATGTATTCTCAAGAAGTGAGAGTATCTGACTCAGAATCAACTCTACTGAGGGAGTTGGTGTTGCCCTTCAACATGAAGCATGAAGTCTTTCACATGTTTTCATTTAGTGCTTGAGTTTTCATCTTCAGCTGGAGCCCTGATTATCCATGACAGGTAGAGTCATGTGTTTATCTGTGGATTGCATTGGTACATATATATTGTCTAGAGTGTTGTACAAGCTTGTGGAGATCTTATGCCTCATATGAGAATATGATGATAGACAACATGTTGTGACATTATGAAATTATTAACAAGGCATGGTTGATTCTAGTCATGTAAAGCTGAATAATTATATCAGTTATCCACAAATCTCTCGAGTGGTTAAATGGTTGAGTCTAGGAGAATTTATTTTTCTCTACAGATTTTTTGGAAGGACTTTCCAAGAGTCTTCATTATTGAGAGATGTCACAAATTCAGATATTCAGATGTCTTGGTATGTGTCACTAAGTCTAAGTGAAAGGAGAACACTTAGAATCAAGTGGAAGACAGTATGTTTGAAGATGTGTTGATCAATGCAAGTAAAAGAAGACAATGTCTGACTGAATGTTAGAACATTATTCGAGACATGTTTCCTGTAAGATCAACAAGGAAGTGAAATGGACAGTGTGATCACTCACGTGTCAGAAGGGAATACATAAAAGGTCTGTGAATACCTTGAATCCATCTGAATCTACTTCTATTTTACTTGGTCAACAAAATGTGCATCATCTAGGAAACCTATTTCTAAATCCATTATCCAGGTTAATCTTATCTCTCAAAAGGTCCTAGAAAAGTCTATCTATGTTTGTTGATGATGTTAATAAACCTACCAAACTTGTTTTGATAACCTCAATGATTTAGTTGTCACCCCTAATGTTGAATTAAATGTTGTTACCTCTGTTAAAGGTTTTTGTCAGTTCAAATGTTGTGGGTAGTGTTGAAACATCTGTGAGATCTGCCTCTGAAATTGTAATTCTAGATAAACCAAGATCTCTTAAAACCATAGGTCAGTCTAGTATGAATGTTGTGGTTGTTGATGACATTTTGTTTGAAATGTTTTCATGTGTCATCTTTCAAAGTTGTTGATTTTGTCACTTTGTTATCCCCCACTAAAGTTGTGGTTGTGTCCCCCAAAGAAATCTCACCTGAGTCTGATTTCACATCAGATGTTGAAACATCTTGGACCAACCTGTTCGTGTTGTTTATTGAAACCTGTTCTACAATTCCCCAAACTGATGCTAATATGGTTCTGAGAGTCTTAAACATGATGGTGGTTTGGAGCATTGAAGTTTAGACTGTGGTGGAAGAAACTGATCTTGATGATCTTCCACGTGACCAAGTTATTGATCAAAGTATGACTGAAAGAGAACTGGTCATGCTATGACTGTTTGTGTGGATGTGCATTCTGCTGAGAAGTACTATATGTGTTCAGATGTGTTGTGATCAGATGTGATAATGGTCATAAATGTGATTACTACTATTATATGTGACAGTTTCAGATCTTCTTTTGAAACCTCTAGCTTTATGTTCTCATAAAATATGTTATGCTATGATGTCACCCATGATGTCTACACATCCTGATCTGATTTTTGAGAATTGATTTTTCTCTGATGTATGAGAATTTATCTTCTTCAGTATATGAGAGTTTATTTCTCCCTTTGTGCTTTAAAGGAGAAAGAAGCTATGAGAAGTATTGCTAGTTCCTGACATTATTATCTCTGCTGGTGTGAATGTTGATGATTTCGCAAACACAATTATAGATGTTCTTGTTGCTGGTGTATCTCAGACAAAAGATGCTATTGGTTCTGTTGTTGATAAATCAAAACAAACTGTTCCTGAAAAGGATGTTGTGCCAGACATTCACATCTGTGGACCGACCTAAGGCTGATGTTACTATTGTCCAGAAATCTGTTCAAGAAACTGCTGTGTGAAAGATGTTGGGACATCTGTTGACCCATCTAACTCATCTGATGAAGAAACAGGGTCTGATGAAGAGAACTCTACCGAGGTTGAAGAAGGGTCTCTCAGTCTAAAGAAAGTCATCAAACTGTGCCACTTAATGAAGAAGTGGTTGATTCTGGAAAGAATATGTATGAGGCTAGTAAGAAGAAACAGAGTCTAAAAAGAAAGGAAACACCTTCAAGTGACTCCGAGTATGATGTTGAGGAGGATGTACCAGACATCACACCCTCTGCCTCAAAGAAAAAGACTGGTGGGAAAAAGATCCTCAGAATGTGCTTGTTACTCCCTGTGACAATGTTTTTCTTCATCGTGCTTCCTTTGCACAAAGATGGATCATGTGTACAGGAGGAGTTTTTGCTAGATGGATGCTCAATGCTCAGATTGGAAGACCACATGATCTGATACTGTGCTAGAAGAACTTGTGCTATGTGTTGTGTTAGCATGTGTTGCAACATCTTTGCTAACATGTGACTTATTTGTTTTTGCTCTGATACCATGCTGGATGAACATGTGCTATAAGTTGAGCTACCATGTGTTGCAACATCTTTGCTAACATGTGACTTATTTGCTTTTACTTTGATACCATGCTGGAAAAACATGTGATGAAACATCTTTGTTATCAATGCTCTGATACCATACCGGAGGAACCTGTGCTTGTTGGGAAATCGTTTCATAAAACACTTTTATAAACGCAGCGGAATTTTAAAATTAAAATTTCCCATCAATGGATTCTTGTGAATGAGCATGATCAGGTCTAGAATATTACCTTTGAAGAACAAATCTGTGGCCGCCTTTCTTGATCACAAGCACCGCACTTGCAGCACCTCCACTTAGTCCACACGAACAGGAACCTTCGATCTCACAGTGCTAGCTGTTCTTGGATGAAGGCTGAGGGAATTTTGTGCGGTTTAGGGTTTAGAGAAATTCAGAATTTTTCTAAACTCAGTTAGGGTTTCAAAAACGTAACTACTGAACTTCATAAGGCTCTATTTATAGAGTTTCTTATGAGGTCTTTAGTTTACACGAAATTGGGCTTCTCAAGCCCAATAACTGTTTTTCACTAACTGCACCCCCACAATAAGTCTTACTTATTTTTCCCTTCTTAACTGTCCTTATGTGTGTGACCCTGTAGGTTCTTATGACGTTGGCAATAATATTAATCGTAATATTATAAACAGTGAGCGGTATCTAGCAACACATCACTGTTACCCAAGTCACAGGAATGTCACGTGATCTGACTAACCTTTCCGTGATAAATATCTTGTGCACAATTACCCTTTTATCCTCATGTCTATATTGAACACAAGGCGTAGTATGTCATCCTTGTCTAGTTCAATATTGGGCCCATAGACATATCTCCCGTTATGTAGGAGGGACAAATTCCATCTAGGTCACTCATGTCCCTCAGCATGATTCGTGGGATACCCATCAACCAACTTTATAATTATCCAGTTACGGATAACGTTTGAATGGCAACAAGGTATTACACTCCTGCATCTAGGGTACATAGTGGTTTCAGGTCGAAGGGTGGAATACACCTTTTATCACTATGAGAAAACTTATGACATTTCATAACACTCTATGTAGTATTCTCATGGTGGGTCAATCCGATATAAAGTTACCCTTAACATTTATATCTATGTGAAGACTTGATAACTCATTATCCATGATCAATGAGATATGATCATCAGTCTACCAACATAATAGTCTTTATGCTTTAACGTTATCCCATTTCACAATAAAGCTTGACTATGGATATGTTTAAGAATAGTGTTCTTATATTTAATGGAATCTCACGATTAAGTCATACTTAACGTTCCATACAATGAACTTACTATTCTAGGGACTCTATTATTATTTAACACATAAACATAATAAAGAAAAGCCTTTATTTAATAAGTAAATTATTCAATACATTTATTATGCAATTATAAATAATTGGCCTCTAGGGCTTACACCAACAGTGCTATCTGATGTGCTACTAGATGTTGAAACATCTTGGTCATCATGTAGAAAATTTTGTGCTGATGAAGTGTGATATGTTTTAGGCTATTTGATGATGACTCCACTGCTGATTTATATCTGATGAGGTATGTATCCCATGGTGTTGTCTTCGTTTGTAGTAGCTCTGTGCACTATGTTCCTGGATATCTCTACTATTGTATTCTTTGATTAATGCATGAAGACCCTATTTTGTCTAAATTTCTAACTAAAAGGGAAGTAGTTTGGTAGTTGGTAGGCATGATATGTTGTGCTGCTAATGTCTGTTGTGCTACCTGATGTTGAAACATATGCATGCTCTTTTAGTGGTTGGAAGTGTTCTACTATATGGATGTGTTCCACTACATGATGTGGTGTCCGATGCTTAGACATCTGCTAATCTGTGTAGTGTATTATTGAATCTGTGCTATTGTATGCTTATGTGCTCATATGGATGATAATATTGAGGGGAAGTAGCATAATGCAGTAAGCAGTTACTATTATGTTGTGCAATGCTCTATTTGTTTGCTCTGGATGATGTCCCGCCATATGTTGGAACATCCTGGTTGCTTGAGAACTTATTTTTCTCAACTATGTGGGAATTTACTCTTCCCAACTACTACTCTGTGGTTTGCTTAAGGAGTGTTGATCTGTGATGTCCCTATGGTAAGAAAGTCTGCCCTTACACTGAAGGTGTGAAAACACAAGAAGGGGGGGTTGAATTGTGTTTTAGCCAAGTAAAAACTTTTTCAAAGTTCTTAACTCAACTACAACAGCAGCGGATAGATAACACAATATAACAAGATAAGGGAGAGAGAAATCACACAAGCAATTTATACTGGTTCCTCTCACAAAACCAGAGTAGTCCTGTCCCCTTGCACTTCCAAGGGATTTCACTATAATGAAGTGTTTTAAAAACCGGACCGGACCGGCCGGTCGGACCGGTTGAACCGGGAACCGGAGGGTAACCGGTCTGTAAAGAAATAGAAGTTGATGAAGTCTTGTGTTGATTTAATTTTTCAACTCTCACTTTTTTGTTTACAATGAAGTTGATGATCGAACTCAAGACTTCATTCATACGGAGTATATATAAACCTCTCACCACAAGACTTCATTTAATATTAGGTCGCTGATTTTATTTTATTTATTATCTACGAAAGTGTGTCTTTCTAATAATAATACGCTTCGTTTGGCTTACTTATTTTCTACTTTTCTACTTCTCCTTAAAAGAAATAGAGAAGTATAAAATTGTATTTTGCTCTATTTCTCTTTAAAAGAATTACCGAAATAAAGTAAAGAAATAGAAAAGTAGAAAATAAATAAGGTCAAATGGGGCCTAAGTAACAATGAAAGATCTAAGGGAAAAAAAAAAGTAACAATGATTTTTTTTAACTATATAGCGACCGGTTCAATAACTATATAGAGACCGGTTCATTCCACCGATTTAATCCGGTTTAATCCGATTTGTCATGCGGTTCGACCAGTGACCCAGTGGTTCGACCAATGAACCAGTGAACCAGTACCCTCATCGGTTCGATGTCCGGTCCGGTTTTTAAAACACTGCTATAATCACACAAGATTACAAATGCTCAAGCACACAAGCAAGAGACTTCACAACTATGCTCAAGCACACAAGCTTAAGACTTCTCACTTAAGCACACAAGCTTAAGACTTCTCAAAAACAGATATAATAAAGTTGTTGAATGAATACAACTGCTCTTAAAAGAACCTTAATAAACAAATACAGTGATTACAAAGTATTTGGACTAAGAGTTAAAAACACTAGTTCAGAGGTTCAGAGCTTGTATTCGCAAATCAGAATTTGTTCGAGCGCGTGTAATGATAGTTGATTACTTTGCAACTTGATTCTTCTAGTATATATAGGACTGATAAAGAGTCGTTGCAAAGATGACCGTTGATGAAGATATCCTTTTGTCTTCAAGCAACTTGTCTTGATGCAGTTTGGTCGTTTCCAAAACAGAGTAAGAGTTTCAGTAACTTTGACCATGTGCAGAGAAGACTTTCCTTATTCAGCTAATAAGCCTGATAACCCACGTTCTCCATTGTGGACAGACAAAATGTAAGTAGCTGTTCTGATCAAGGTTGAGAGGTCCTTTTCTTCATAGGTAAGAGAGTTGACCTTCAAATTCGAATCTTCACACCATTCAAAATATACCTCAGAGTTGATTCACTTCAGACTATAGTAAGTTCTGATGTCTTCATCCTCTGATGTAAGTAACTTCTGAAGATTCTTATCTTCTGAGTTCTTGCGAACTTTTGAGGACTTGTCTTCTGAGCTTTCTTCAGAGCTTGTCTGAAGCTAAGTTCTGCACACTTAAAATAAATTTTTAGTCCTTCCAATTGTATATTAATACTTTGTTATCATCAAAACCTTAATAGATTTAGGGGCAAACATTTTTAAATCAATTTTGTTCCAACAATCTCCCCCTTTTTGATGATGACAAACATAAGTATTAATTGACAATTGTTGTTAAATTAACTTATCATGTTTCTCTTAGGTTTGTGAGGTTTGCAAGCTCCCCCTAAGATTGATACTTCATAAAGCCTTAACTTTAAGATTTATCCATGATATTTTAATTTAGTATAAGATTAAGCAATTAAAATAAAATTAAATTCCATATTTTTCTTCAGGATGAGAGGTTTGCAAGCTCTCCCCCTAAGTCTCATAAGGTTAAGTTAAAATTGCACTCTTAACTTATCCTTACTAATGAAATTTATTTTCAGTTAAAAATACTTAGTCTCCGCAATAAAAAACAAATATTTGCTAAACAACTTTAATAACATAACAAACATATAGCGTATAAAGTGTGGTTTCAGCTTTTTGAAACATATCAATTAATGCGTAACTACTCGCCCTTTTGTCATTATCAAAAAGGAAAAACAAAAATTTAGGAAACCAAGACAATCAAAGATAGGAATTGGTTGTTACGGAGGTGAAATTTATTTCAAAAGCAAAAACCAAAGCGCCAAAAAGGCTATAAATAGAGAACGATTTTGATAAACATTCTTCACAACAAAACACAAAACAATATACACAGAAAAGAGATCAAGAAGAATGAAGAGATTTAGTGCTCGTATCGCAGAATTTCGTAGAAGAAAGGATGAGGAGCGCGAACTGTAACGACCCAATTTTCAAATTATTAATTTTTATGTGTTAAAACATTTTATTAACGTAGAATTTTAATTAAGTTAATAACTTGAGTTATTTATCGAGTACTTTAGTTATTAAGCGAGTAGTGAGAGTTAACGTGTTATTGGGCCAAGCCAATTGGGCTTGAGGTCCAATGGGCCTTGAGTGTGTGAAGGGGGCGCCCATATGGGCATAGAGGGAGAGAGAACATTCATTTCTCATGTTCTTGTGAGTTCTTGAGTTTGAAGAGGAGAGTTTGTGGAGCTAGGGCAAGAAGAAAAGCTAGAGATTCGAGATCTTCGTCGTGTTTTCTTCGAATCCAGGTATGAGAGTAGGTTCCATAATCGTGGGTGACCCGAGGAAGGGGAGAATGTCGATTTCTCCTCACCCGAACTTCCTCCACCCCATTTTCGTTTTAGCTTGGAATGGATTTTCTTGATGGAAATCGTTCCTAAGGTTCTTAATATGTTTAACATGCTTTTAACATGATTAATGAACGAAAATAATGGTTAAAAACGAGTTTTATAACAGATTAAACTCAAGAACTTTGTGTTCTTTAGAGTTTTGATGAAAAAGTGTCAATCTTTACTTTTTCGATGTTTATGGTGTAGATCTGAGAAATGGACTGTCCTTTTGTGTTTATCTATGTTTGTTATGTGGGAATACAAACTCTTTTGGGATTTATAACATGAAAAATGGGATTTTTGGGTGATTTGGTGTAGAAAACGCAAGTTTTGAACTGTCCTGACAGGAGACACTCGCTAGGCCTTCGCTCAGCGAACGTGTGGCGAACAGCTCGCCACAGCTCGCCATGAGCAGGTGATCCCCTGGTGAGGTTCGCTTAGGCTCGCTAAGCCTTCGCTCAGCGAATAGTTCGCTGAAGCTCGCCAATGCTCGCCATGAGCAGGTGACTTCCTGGTGAGGTTCGCCATGTCTCGCTGAGCCTTCGCTCAGCGAAGGCCTTTGTGACAGCAAATTTTTGTTGATGTTTATAAGTGTAATTAGGCACTTGTAACATGGTTTAATGGTATTCTTACATGATTGTTGATGCTTATAACGATTGTTAATCATGTATGAAGTTGTAAATGACGAATATTAAGGTTTTGTTAATCTTAATAATGACGTATGTTGGATAGTGTTCCACATAATAAATGACGAGCTTTATGCTAAATAAATGTTGGTGAATTCATGAAAAACATATACATGCATTCATGAATTGTTGTTGTATATTGGATATTCCAATAAAGACGGATATCGGATTATATTTATCCGATAAAGACGAATATTAGAGGTGAGATACTCTAATAAAGACGAAACGGTACCACATGCATTAGATATGTCTAGGGTGACATTGCATGAAGTTGACGCATTAGAATGCATTAGGTTATGTGTACATTTATGTGATAAGTGATATGTGACACATACTTGGCTAATTGTGATAATTGATTGTGTGAGTATTCAATTATATGTGTTTATGTACTTATAATTGAATGGTAGATTGTTGATGAATATGGATGAATGCATGATATATGCATGATTATAGAAGAAGTGTTTAAGTACTCTTTTACTTGCACTTGTATTTGATTATGTGATCTAACTCTCATGCTTTGTGTTATGTGCTGGACCGTTGGGGGTTCAGATTCTCAGGTTGAGGATCCCGATCAGAGTTAGAGGGCTTGCTCGTGCTCGTAATAGTGCGCTTTTTGGTGAGGAGTTTAGCATAGACTACTCCTTAGATATATTTTATATATCTTTTTGAATGGGTTGTATAGAATTGCTCTGATTAGGTATTTACCGGGTCGGGTTATTCATTTGAATTGTATTAATCCCGTGATGGCATATGTGACCTTGCTAATCCTTTACTTTTGTTGTAAACATAATATCCTTGTTGTTGATATGGCCTAGAGCCTAGGGATATTATGTGAACAATTTGGATATTGTATGATATGCACTATGTTAATTATTTGTTTTTAATTTCCGCTGTGCTAGCATGACGCGTTTATGCCGTGATTTCGTATTATAACATGTGACGCCTGAATTTTCTTAAGTGTTTTATTTATTTATATTTAATAAATTCGCGTTAAGGGGTTTGGGTGTTACACGAACGAGAAGAGAAAAAAAGGAAGAAGACAAGAAACCACAAGAAGCAGAAATTATCATCATTTCTTCAGAGTCTGAATCGGAAGAAGATGAAATTGATGCTGATTATGCTGAGTTTTTAGCAGGATATGTTCTTGAAGAGGAACAAGAAGAAGAAGACGAAGAACAAGATCCAGAGTGTAACACCCCAAATTTTATAAACTAGTATTTTCTTTATATTATTAATTTAAGTATTTTTATAAAATAAATTTGATGTTTTAGTTATATTTTTATAATAGTTTGTGAAAATAATACATTCAATGAGTAATCAATACCATGTTAGTTCTAGTTACGTGTCTAAAGTATGAGAATGTTTAAGTAATTATTTTCTTGAAAATGAATTTTAGATAAAGAAAATCTATAAATCTAATCTATTAATTTGATGTAATTAAGTTATGGTTGAAATTTTAGAACTAGCAGTGTAAAAGTACACACCATTAAATAGTTTATAAAAATATGACATTGTGATATTCTAATATTTCCGAATTATTTTATGTGCGTTTTGATAGTATATTTATCTTGTGTAGACTGATAATTAATATTTTCTCTAGATTGTGAATTTAAGAAAAGTAATTTTAGAAATTAATCATGAAATATTTTAGTAGGCTATGATAAAAGTTTGGGCTTAAAATTCTACCGAATTTCGGACAGTGGGTAACTCGATAGTATAAATTTATATCGCTGAAAAAGAAAAGAAAAACATCTTTTAGACCAAAAAAATATCTATGTTATTAAAATTAAATGAAAAATAAAATGAAAGATTAAGAGATAAGCATGCATTTAATTTTAAGATAGGAATTACACCTATGCATCATCGTGGCTTAATTTTCCTCCACAAGTATAAGTGAAAACGTGGGCTTTAGTGAAAGTAAAAATGTGGCCTTTCAATTCACCATATAGAGGTAGAGTGGAACCACTATAAATAGGACACTAACCCTTCCTATTTTGCACACAACCATCACTCTCGGCAACCTGCTTACTGAAGGTCAAGCTCTTAACTTTTCTTCCATTATGCTATTAGTCTAACATTCTATATTGTGTTTGTTTTATTCGTTTAAGTAACTCATCTCTTTCATTCATTCTAAATATCTTTAGACACTTAGTATTTTCAATAGCTTCCAAGACTTTTAAGTAGTTACTAGCTATAGTCTTATTACTTATGAAGGAAACAGAGCACTTATGCAATTCTTCTAGTTTTTAGCTTAAGCCAACTCTATGAAAACTAAGAGTCTTTTTCCAATATTTCTAAAAACAGAGCACTTACTCAAATGTTTTAGTTAACAGGTTGTCTATTTTCACTTGATTTTATATTAGCAATGAACTCATGTTTAGTACCCTTATTGATTCTTTAAGTGATCACAAGTAAAGTGTAATTATGTAACAAGTTGGTAACAAGATACTTCTAAACTTTGGATTCATATGATGAGTTGAAAGTCTTTGTTTCATTTACTATGAAACCATATACACGTATGAGAATAAGAAGTAGATGTCATGCAATTTTCTTAATTATGTTAGGTTCCTGTTCTTGCATAATTTCTTTTAATACATTAGTATTGTTAGGATTTAATTATAATTTTAGTTAGTTAAGAAATAGTTGTTTTGATGAGTTAATAGGTGTCCTAGATGAAGGTGATTGCTCGAGTTATTTTGGAAAGCTTCGAGGTAAGGGGAATCGCTAATAATAAGTTTCGATGAGCACAAGAAATGTGTTACTTGTATTTATATTATTAGTTATAACTAGGGGTGTTGTGTACTTTATATAGTAATTTATATTCATTAAGGTATATGCAAAATGTTAAATGATGAGTGATTGATTTTAGTTTGATTATATGCGTGAATAAATCTTCTACAATATATGATTTGAAAATGTTCATGTGCTTGAGTGTTATGGTGAAAAATTGAGGTTAACTCTCATAAGTTGTATGGTGAGTTTTGAGGATTAATATGTCAAGTTGATATTGACAAAGAAAATTTAAGTTGAAAAGTTGAACAATTAATCACCTTTGATAGGTGAAGAGCAAAACAGGGTGTTTCTTACAGTACTATAATGTATGTAAGACTGAGGATAGGTTCGGCTAGGTCGCCTCAAGACCTAATGGGGATCACCGGCGTTTTGAACTCCTACCAATAGTCAGAGATAGCCACTTGATAACACCGAAAAATGCACTATTTATTTAATTAAATTAGCTTAGTATTTTACTATTTCTTTGCGTTTTTCGTAGTACTATTACTATTATTTTTATGTATTTCAGGAATGTCCAGAAACTACCAAATAATTTATAAGTTACAAAATAAATGCTAATAAAGAATTGATCGGATCAGAAAGTAAAAAGGAAGGTGAAGGTCAAAACAAATAAGTTCCAAATGGGCCACAAAAGCTACAAAGTGGCAGCCCAATTCACAAGCATATGGCGCACACCATATAACAAGTGATGGCCGCCACATGTGCTATTTCATAGGCACATAATTAGATTAATTAACATGTGAAGGAAGACCACACAATTACGTGTCCTTGCCACACTCTGTCTTTGCAGCATACACTTACCAGTTTGTTCCGAATCTCAGGCAGAAAAAGACGGACTGCAACAGAAAAAATATCTCCTCTTCTCGGTCTATAAATAGAAGACCATCTGTGTTATTTTTTTTCACACACGCTTCATTATTAGAATTTAAGAGCAGATAGAAAATATTTTACTTTCCTGTTTTCCATTCAGTTTAGCAGTTTAGCAGTTTAGCATTCAAGCTTGTTTCGGTGACATTGTTTTCAATTCCAGTTTATTAAGGTTCTAATCTCTTGTTCTATTTATTTTATTTTATTTATTTGTTACAACTTGTTCACTGTTCTTTTAATTCAGTCACTGTTTGTTTAAGTTTTACATCTTTCAGTACCTATCGTTGCTTTATTTATGTTATGTTTATTTATTTAATTATTATGTTGTTACCAGCAACTATGTCTAGCTAATTTATTGAAACTAGAATGTGAAATTGGAAGCTAATTTGGTTTCGGTAATTAATTTGTATACTCAACTTTTAAACTAGTTTTCTGTATCAGTTTTTAATAATTAAATTAAAGATTTTGCACGAGAGTGAAAATTAACTAAGGTATAAATTAATAGCGCGACAGTGTGAGATTTATACCAGATAGTAAAAACTGAACATTAATTTTAAACACCGCGACAGCTCTTTAAAGTTAATTAAACTATATTAGTTTTCAAAAAGTATTTTATAAATAGATGTGAGAGCGAGAGTGAAGCATTCATTTATATAATATAGTATCAGTTCAATAGCACGACGGCGTGAGACTATATTTTTAAACTAATGTTGTTTTGTGAAAACTAGATTCTTTTCCAATTAAATTGTATTGATTTTCAAACAGTGTTTTCATAAGTAAATGTAAGAGTGACAGTTAAACATTTATTTTATTTCTACATGATATAACTCAATAGCGCGAGAGTGTGAGAGGCGTATCTTTAAATCAATATCAATTTGTTAAAAAGAAACCTTTTTACTAAATACAAATTAATTATTGAATCCATTGAAGCAACTTAATTCACATTCCGGTTAGTTTAATAATATTATATTTATCACAGTTTAATTAATTATCTAAAACGCCTTCCTTAATTAATATCTAGCCTTAACCTTACGATATATTAAAAACATAAGCGAAATATTAACAAATAGTCCCTGTGGGATCGATAATCTTTTATAACTACACGATATACCTGTGCACTTGCAGGAATATCGACCAACAAGTTTTTGGCGCCGTTGCCGGGGACTAATTTAGTCAATTTTCGCTACTTAGTTTTTAATCTGTAACGATTAAGGCAACCCTTTTACTTAGGTTGTATGCCCAGTACTCGTACCTCCGAGGAATCATTAGAACAACTTATCCTAGGAATAGAGCGTTATATTCATTTACAACGCTGAATCCGCGAATTTCAAAAACAATTTAACCTCATACCGATGGCTCAACGCGAACGTCCTCTCAAGGACTATGCCGTTCCCTCCGAAGAGGAACCTCATTCGAGTATCGCGCCCCCTAACATCGAAGCAAGGAACTTCGAATTGAAACCCGCGCTGTTGCAAATCGTGCAACAAAACCAATTCTCTGGTTCGCCCACGGAGGATCCGAACCTCCACCTCTCGGTGTTTGTGCAGTACGCAGACACGATAAAAGCCAATGGTGTCGAACCCGATGTTGGAGTAAGCCCTAAGAGCCAATCTATTTTCATAGTATTTGCTTTAGGAGTTTGAATATAAATATGGCATTTCTTTATTATATTTGTAAGGTTGCAAAATAATGAAGTCCCTAGAATAGAAAGTCCGTTTAATAATTAAGTGTGACTTAATCATGAGATAATATTAAACATAAGGACACTATTCTTAAAGTATCCGTAGTCGAGCTTTAAGGTAAAGGGGATAACCTTAAAGCATAAAGACTATTATGAAGATAGACTGATGATCACATCTCATGGATCATGGGATAAGGAGTTATCAAGTCTTGACGTAGGTATAAATATTAGGAGTAATATTTATACTGGATTGACCCGCTATGAGAGTACTACATGCAAAGTTATGCAAAGTGTCATAAGTTACTCTCATGGTGATAATGGTGTAAACCGCCCTTAGACCTGAAACCACTTTGTACCCTAGATGTGGAGTCAAGTACTTTGTTGCTGATCTAACGTTGTCCGTAACAGGATAACCATAAAGGCAGTTGATGGGTACTTCACAAAGCATGCTGAGGGACAGTAGTGACCTAGATGGAATTTGCCAATCCTGCATAACAGGATAAATGTCATGGGCCCAATATTGAACTGGACAAAGATGACACCAAGTATGTTTTGTGTTCAATATAGACATAAAGGGCAAAGGGGTAATTATACACACTGATATTATCACAAGAGGTTATGTTTAGATCACATGTTAATTTCTCGTAACTTGAGTAGCAGTGATGTGTTGCTAGATACCGCTCACTGTTTATTGTAATAAATAGTGATTTATTATAATTGTCAATGTTACGGAAACCTACAGGGTCACACACATAAGAACAATCTAGTGAGATTGGAACACCGTAAGGTACGGTGCACCTTGGAGAAATAAGGAAATATGATAAGGGTATTATGGTAATTAAAATGAGCATTACATCATATGGTATGATGTAGCAAGAAGGGGGTGCAAATATGTACTAGACATATTTACATGAGAATGGCGCCCACTATAGCCCATTTAGTTAAAAGGGCTTTAGTGTAATTTTGCCATGGCAAGTGGTTCTATAAATAGAACCCTTGTGGTAAGGAGAAAGAGGTTACACACTTTTGTTACTCATTCTCATGAGCCTTTGTTCTCTCCTCTCTTGAGAAACCCTAATCACCTTTCTAGAGTTTTTGTGAAAAACCCTAATCCTTATTTTGTGCCTCTTTTCTCCTAACCCTTCAAACCATTGGAGCTAGCACTCCATTGAAGGTTGTTGTTCGTGTGGACTGGCTAGAGGCGTTATACCTTTAACGCTTGTGATCAAATTCGTTGGTGACTTGGTGGTGACCTTGTTCGTGACGGTTCGAGGTTCTTGTTCGTGACCTTGTTCGTGATTCGAAGTGTTCGATAGCCGTTCGTGATTTAAAGGGAGTTTTCGAACCAAACGGTAAAACTCTAAACACAATTCATGACCATTCGTAAGGATCACAAAAGGAAAATTTTAAAATTCCGCTGCTTTTATCGTATCAATTTTCCTTCAGTGGTATCAGAGCCACTTACGAAACCATGAATTGATGTTTGTTTAAATTCATGAATTCAGTTTTAATATGATTAAAACAGTTAATAAAAGATTAAAATCGAGTAATTAAAATTTGACGATTGTTTGTGTATAAATTGGATGATTAACATTGAAACGGCTCCGGAATCCGACACTTGTATGGTGGAGCATGCGATATGTTGATTGTCCTAAGGTTACACGAACAAGAACGGTCAATACTTACATGTGATGTAAGTTTTGTGTATGAATTGGGTAATTAACATTGAAACGGCTTCGGAATCCGACACTTGTATGGTGAAGCATGCGATATGTTAATTGTCCTAAGGTTACACAATCAAGAACGGCCATAAACTTATATATGATATAAGTAACCGTAATGCAAAATGGTGTATGTGATATACCGTTAGTAATTTCGTTAAAATTATTATGAAAGTTATTCAATTAAAGCGAGCCGTGTTCATTTGTTTCGGAATCCGACATTTGTATGGTGAAACAATGACATGTTGATCAATTGGATTGAATTTGGTCATAAGGAATTTTGACGGCATGAAAGGGTTGCACAAATGTTGTGTCATTAAAATTAGGATTTGCAAAACGTATCAAGTGTTGATGCGAAAAGTAGATGATAAATATATTTAATTTTGAAATCGTTTCAAAATTCTAGAAATATCTTTTAAAATTGTTTTAAAAGATAATATCATCAATTTTGGAAATATTTTATTCAAAAGGGTTTTGATTAAATAATTTTCCATATTTGACAAATATATTTAATTATGAAATCGTTTCAAATCTCTAGAAATATCTTTTAAAATTGTTTTAAAAGATAATATTACCAATTTTGGAAATATTTTATTCAAAAAGGTTTTGATTAAATAATTTTCCATATTTGGAGAATTGTCAAAAGATTTAATTCTACTTTAAAATAATGTTATTTATTTTAGCAAATTTTGATTCGAAATATTTAATTGTGAATTAAATATTTGAATCAAACTTACCTGATTTGATCAATCGCCGGATTTAATTAATTATGAGACTTTAATAATAATAAAGTTTGTTTGTTATTATTATATTTGATGATCGGTTATGGCCTTAGTTTATTTATTTTATTGCATTTGGTTTTTAAATACGGCCTGCGTGTCGTGCCTTATCTCTATTCTCTATATTCTCTTCTCATCCACTCCCTCGTATGTAAAACGAGTATTCTTTTATATTATTATGTAATATTATGAAGAAGAAGAACAATGGAGGTCAACCTTGGAGATCATGCTTGGAGAAGTATAGATCGTTTTAGGTTAGATTAGATTCTCTCATTGGCTTGGGAGAACAAATGCGCTATGGGCCATAACTGTTTCATTTTATTATATTATGTATGTTGATGCATGTTATGAATGGAGTGACGTCATTGTATGTAAGCCGTGGTAAGGTGAGATCAAATTAATTATAAAAGCCCTCAAAGGAATTAATATTAAGTTTTATTGCTTTCCAACGAATAGCGCCCTTCAAGATCAATATCGATCAATGTAGGTTTTGCCAACGCGAAGTGCATTGTCAATATTGATAAGTTGCGGTGAGGTAATTTATTTATCCGATCGCTATTTAATGGGTCTAACTTAACTAAAGAAAATATAATAAGATTATATGACTTTAGAAGCAAGTATTGGGTCATTCCATGTGATGGATTAGAATAAGTGTTATTCACCCAATAGAAAGGATATGAGAGTTGTATGAGATACAATTGGAAAGGAGTTTCCTACCTAAATAACTAAGTTTTGTGTAATCAGCCCAACGCTGACTTAAAACGAAGTGAAATATGGATCTCATTCTCACTAGAAAATCTTCCAACGGGATTTTCCGAATCAAATGTCGAGGGTCATTTTTTTGAGTAAAATAGTGAGAGAGCGTATTTAATTAAAGACCAAATTAAATATGATTTAGTCATAATATCTTACATATCTTTGTAATTAGAATTTCGAAATACAATACATATTAAGTTGTCCTTATGAAGGACAAGATTTTCAGAAAGGAGTTTCTGTATTGGTACAAATTGAGAATTGTTCTCAAATGCGAGAAAACTATAAGTCTTGAACTATAAACTGTGAACAACCTACCATAACTAGATTGGAAAAGGGATACTTGTTAGAAGCATCAAGTTGACGTCTAGATATAGAATATATAATAAATGATGTGATCATTTAATAAGATCCTTTTGAAAGAACTTTAGAGTATGATAAATTTCTCAATGGATCAAAAGTTGGTCATAGGATCAATCTAACAAATTATAATGGAATAGATATAGACAAAATTGTTTTGAATATCTACCGGAATTTGTTGAGTTGAATGAGAATTAATTTGCACTATCAAAGATTTGAGATATAATATAAATAAGATTTATATTCCTCTTATTTGAATAGTACAAAATGGTTGTCAAAGTAGAACGGCTATGGTTAGACCATTAAATAAAAATGACGTAAATAGTTCTTGGAAGAGTCAAACCAAAAGTATGAAGTGAGACTTCAATAATGCACATATTGTTATAGAAAGTCAAAATTTCTATTTCTACATCAAAAGTATATGATACAAGATGTTGAATCTCAATTTTTCGAAAATAGAGATGCTTAAAGAATTAGAACATTGGCTATAATTTTAAGTCAACCCATATCTAGAATGAAAATTGTTTCATTGATAATGAGAGCTTATGCAATGACTTAAAATCGAGTTTGAAATGGAACACAATAATTGTTATTGAATTCCATCTAGTAATAGAAGTAGCAATTGTATATCTTGTATTGACAATATATGAATTGTAGCCTTAAATGATAAGACAAGTAATGGTCCTATCATTTAAGCAAAGTTTTCTATACTATTACTCCAAGTCAAGTAATGGACTAGGGTTCCATGGTCTTGATAGGGTTATCTATAACAATCGTGATAAGAGCCAAATATGATTTGGACCTTAAATATATCAAGAGCATTGTTGTTTAGTACAAATATTCGATGTGTCAATAAAATAACGCATGACCTATTTGAACAATATACATGAGATGTATGTCGACCACTAAACATATTTTGTATATTGAGTTTATTTTACTTCATTAACATTGATGATTAAAATCATTAGATGTTGGTAGGTGTATGACACCAATTAGAAATCTTTGAATTTGTCAAAGAAATTCAACAATGAAGAAAATAGAACTCGACAAAAGTATTTAAGTTATATGAATGAGTCATATCAGTAAATACTTAATTAAAAGACTATAATAACTATTTTATCACATCATGTTTGACATGATTTAAGGATAGTTTAATTATATATTGACTCTTTCTATAAATCTCTTTACTTATAATTAATCTTCACCCACAATTAGTTCCCTTTTAATGATCATAAAGACACCATATGCGATATGGAGGTAAGAGTACCAAGTTTGTCTTTATGAGAATTTTGGATTAAAATTTATTAGATAAATCTAATTCCAAATGAATGAATGAATAAGTGGAAATATCCTAAAGAAAGGGATATTGGTCCTATATCACTCTTAAGGACAAAAGGTTGTTTTGTTGCTAGGTTTGAAACATTCCTCTAGTGGGAGTGTGTCTCTAAAAGAGACAGTGGGAGTGATATAGAACTTGAATAAATTCAAGTACCACAAAACATATTTATTTAAAAGGGAATGCAAACCGGTTCCTCAAGGTTGTTGAAGAACCATTGTTTTAAAGTTGCACAAATCCAAGATAAGTCTAACATATCACATATGGCTACAAGGTATGGTTTTATCATGACTCAGCAATGTGATATGATTCTCATGGAAGATGAGTCTTTGACTTTCTAAAAGGTCGTAAGACGATCTAGATTATGAGAAGTGGCTAAATGCCATGAAATCTCATACAGAATCCATATACACTAACCTTATGTAGATAATGGTTATGTCTTCAAGATGAGTAAGACTCATACGATGAAAGTGAGTATTCTTTTTGAACACTGATATGGATGGTATTAAGAATACCTTATAATATTTGATTGCTTCTGCTAAATGTTGTACTACATGTTTTGGTAGATGGATAACAAAGTTGCATTCCTTAATTGGAATGACCTCATATATATGCGTTGGACATATACGTAAGGGTTTTGTTGATCCAAATGATGCTAGAAAGGTATATAACTTGTAGCTATCTAATTTTGATTAGATAGAGTTCTCAGAAAATTAAATTATTGTTTGTTCCTTTTATGAAGTTTTATGAAAACAAATTAACAAGGACAAACCTATCTAACTTTGATTAGATCGAATAAATTTGAATATTTGTTCCTTTTGAAAGTTTTGTGGAAAACAAATGAAGGACAAATATAAATCTTGTGCATACAAAGTTTTAGTGGGAGTGATAATATCTGATATCATATTAATCATCAAGACATTTTTCTTATACATGTGAGACATGACTAGGAAAATAACTCTTGATGAAACACTTAGGCAAGAATTCCTAAAGAGTTAGGAATAACCTATGTACCAAAATTGAAATTAGTGTTTGACACTAACTTACCTTCAAGAATATCCCTAAGGACCTTAAAGGAACTAAGGCCTATTTCTTGAAATAGATAGGTATGGGAAGGATCATTATAAGGAAGTTATAATGAAGGAAGTTTCCATACCAATGTATTGTATATCATGGCTGAATACAAGCATTGAAAGCTATAAGATAAGCTTCGTAATATGTTTGTTTCAGTTAAATAAGTTGAGTATTTAAGATTGGATCGTTTGGCTCATGATTGAGCTAAAGATATGTTTCCGGTGTTACAAGTCACATTAATCACATTAGTGATGGTAATAGTTTAATCTTGCAAGAACACTTGAAAATAGATCTCACCGACGATTCATGAATATACTTAGACACTTATATATTTCGATAGAGATCGAAATAGAACGTTGGAAGATACGTAAGATACCAACATAGGAAATAGTTCCTTATCCACTAACAAAGCCTCTTGCGCAGTTGAAGCGTGATGGGCATACTAAGTCTATAGGTATTAAGAGAAACCTAGATTGGCTTTAGTGCTAGTGGGAGATTGTTGGAGTAAGCCCTAAGAGCCAATCTATTTTCATAGTATTTGCTTTAGGAGTTTGAATATAAATATGGCATTTCTTTATTATATTTGTAAGGTTGCAAAATAATGAAGTCCCTAGAATAGAAAGTCCGTTTAATAATTAAGTGTGACTTAATCATGAGATAATATTAAACATAAGGACACTATTCTTAAAGTATCCGTAGTCGAGCTTTAAGGTAAAGGGGATAACCTTAAAGCATAAAGACTATTATGAAGATAGACTGATGATCACATCTCATGGATCATGGGATAAGGAGTTATCAAGTCTTGACGTAGGTATAAATATTAGGAGTAATATTTATACTGGATTGACCCGCTATGAGAGTACTACATGCAAAGTTATGCAAAGTGTCATAAGTTACTCTCATGGTGATAATGGTGTAAACCGCCCTTAGACCTGAAACCACTTTGTACCCTAGATGTGGAGTCAAGTACTTTGTTGCTGATCTAACGTTGTCCGTAACAGGATAACCATAAAGGCAGTTGATGGGTACTTCACAAAGCATGCTGAGGGACAGTAGTGACCTAGATGGAATTTGCCAATCCTGCATAACAGGATAAATGTCATGGGCCCAATATTGAACTGGACAAAGATGACACCAAGTATGTTTTGTGTTCAATATAGACATAAAGGGCAAAGGGGTAATTATACACACTGATATTATCACAAGAGGTTATGTTTAGATCACATGTTAATTTCTCGTAACTTGAGTAGCAGTGATGTGTTGCTAGATACCGCTCACTGTTTATTGTAATAAATAGTGATTTATTATAATTGTCAATGTTACGGAAACCTACAGGGTCACACACATAAGAACAATCTAGTGAGATTGGAACACCGTAAGGTACGGTGCACCTTGGAGAAATAAGGAAATATGATAAGGGTATTATGGTAATTAAAATGAGCATTACATCATATGGTATGATGTAGCAAGAAGGGGGTGCAAATATGTACTAGACATATTTACATGAGAATGGCGCCCACTATAGCCCATTTAGTTAAAAGGGCTTTAGTGTAATTTTGCCATGGCAAGTGGTTCTATAAATAGAACCCTTGTGGTAAGGAGAAAGAGGTTACACACTTTTGTTACTCATTCTCATGAGCCTTTGTTCTCTCCTCTCTTGAGAAACCCTAATCACCTTTCTAGAGTTTTTGTGAAAAACCCTAATCCTTATTTTGTGCCTCTTTTCTCCTAACCCTTCAAACCATTGGAGCTAGCACTCCATTGAAGGTTGTTGTTCGTGTGGACTGGCTAGAGGCGTTATACCTTTAACGCTTGTGATCAAATTCGTTGGTGACTTGGTGGTGACCTTGTTCGTGACGGTTCGAGGTTCTTGTTCGTGACCTTGTTCGTGATTCGAAGTGTTCGATAGCCGTTCGTGATTTAAAGGGAGTTTTCGAACCAAACGGTAAAACTCTAAACACAATTCATGACCATTCGTAAGGATCACAAAAGGAAAATTTTAAAATTCCGCTGCTTTTATCGTATCAATTTTCCTTCAGTGGTATCAGAGCCACTTACGAAACCATGAATTGATGTTTGTTTAAATTCATGAATTCAGTTTTAATATGATTAAAACAGTTAATAAAAGATTAAAATCGAGTAATTAAAATTTGACGATTGTTTGTGTATAAATTGGATGATTAACATTGAAACGGCTCCGGAATCCGACACTTGTATGGTGGAGCATGCGATATGTTGATTGTCCTAAGGTTACACGAACAAGAACGGTCAATACTTACATGTGATGTAAGTTTTGTGTATGAATTGGGTAATTAACATTGAAACGGCTTCGGAATCCGACACTTGTATGGTGAAGCATGCGATATGTTAATTGTCCTAAGGTTACACAATCAAGAACGGCCATAAACTTATATATGATATAAGTAACCGTAATGCAAAATGGTGTATGTGATATACCGTTAGTAATTTCGTTAAAATTATTATGAAAGTTATTCAATTAAAGCGAGCCGTGTTCATTTGTTTCGGAATCCGACATTTGTATGGTGAAACAATGACATGTTGATCAATTGGATTGAATTTGGTCATAAGGAATTTTGACGGCATGAAAGGGTTGCACAAATGTTGTGTCATTAAAATTAGGATTTGCAAAACGTATCAAGTGTTGATGCGAAAAGTAGATGATAAATATATTTAATTTTGAAATCGTTTCAAAATTCTAGACAGCAAGACAGCTATGTTGAGAGCCCAAATCAACGGATTTAGGCAAAAAGATGGAGAATCACTCTTCGAAGCTTGGGAAAGATACAAGGATATGATTAGACTCTGTCCACACCACGGTTTAGAACAATGGCTTATAATTCATACCTTCTATAATGGGCTGCTATATAACACTAGACTTACCATAGATGCAGCCGCCGGCGGAGCACTGATGGATAAACCTTACCAAGAAGCCACCCAGCTTATAGAAAACATGGCCCAAAACCATTATCAATGGGGAAGCGAACGCGCTGCCATAGAAAAATCCCAAACGAAAGGCGGTATGTACGAAGTAAGCGGCATAGACCATGTCAATGCCAAAATAGAAGCCCTTTCTCAAAAGATAGAGAGTTTAACTCTATCTCCCGCCGCTACCATAGCCGCAGTACAACCGAACTGCGAACTATGTGGAGTTCCTGGACACATAACCTCTGAATGTCAATTACTGGCCGGACTCGACCAAGCAAATTATGTGCAAGGAAACTCGTACTCCAACACGTACAACCCTGGGTGAAAAAATCATCCAAGCCTCTCCTATAAGAAAAATGATGCTTTATTTGCGCCTAGCACTCCACCAGGCTTCCAAAACCAAATAGGAGCCCCTGTTGCTCCGGTTGCCCCTCAAAAGTCAAACTTTGAACTTATGATGGAGAATTTTGTCCTAGCTCAGACTCAACAAAATAAGGAATTCATGAACCAAAATATTCACACTAATGAGTTGATTAAGCAGTTAGCTAACAAAATCGATTCCATTTACACTCATAATAAGATGCTAGAAACTCAGATTTCTCAAGTGGCTCAACAACAGGCAGATACAGCTGCCCCAGCCGGAACACTACTCGGCCAACCGCAACCAAATCCCAAGGGCCACGTTAACGCTATAACGCTGCGAAGCGGAAGAGAGTTAGAAGATCCCGTTGCTAAAAGAGTTAGAGCGAGAGACTTAGAAAAAAATGTAGAGAAAGACTCAGAGAGTGTAACTGACAAGGACACTGAGAGAGAACCGATAGCAGTGAAGGATAGACAAACACCGAAGGCCAAAGAGGTGATTGAGAGTGATCAAGAAAAACCATATGTACCCCCTCCTCCTTACAAGCCTCCTATCCCATATCCTCAAAGACTTGCCAAATCTAAGAATCCGGGGCAGTTTGAGAAGTTTATCGAGATGCTCAAAAAGCTTCATATTGACATACCCTTCATTGAGGCTATAACCCAGATACCTTCATATGCCAAATTCTTAAAAGAAATTCTTTCAAACAAGCGAAAGATGGAAGACATTGGGCAAGTGGAATGCAATGCAATTAGTGAAAACAAGCTAGCCCCAAAACTCGAGGACCCAGGAAACTTTTCTATTCCTTGCGTTGTTGGTAGATATGTCATAGATAAAGCCCTTTGTGATCTAGGAGCAAGTGTAAGTTTGATGCCTCTATCTATCTGCAAGAGGCTCGGACTTGGAGAGTTAAAACCTACTAAGATGTCCTTACAGTTGGCTGACAGATCTATCAAATACCCATTAGGAATACTGGAAAATGTTCCAGTAAGGATCAACCAACTGTTTATCCCTACTGATTTTGTGATCATGGACATCAGGGAAGACGTTGATATTCCAATTCTGTTAGGTAGACCTTTCTTAGCTACTGCGGGCGCTATAATAAATGTAAAGAAAGGGAAGCTTACCTTTGAGGTTGGGGATGAGAAAATCGAGTTCATACTGTCTCAATTCATGAAAGGCCCCACCTTTAAGAACTCTTGTTGTAGACTCGACATAGTTGAAGGACATATCGATAAAACCACCTCTGAACAAGTCCCTTCCGACATCCTAAAACCCCGCCCAGTAAATGATATCTTCCAGGATATAAAACACAAGAAGGGTGAGGATTATGAGAATGTGCTAGGTGGATTTCCCGATACTCACGACCAGATTTTTAAAGAATGCCAAATGCTGGCACATGGGAAGATTCACACAGTGAAGAAGAAACTCCCACCTCCTCTCACCGGAAAGAAAGCAAAAGGGAAAACACCTATTAGATGGTTGGATGTGTTCAAATGGATCTCTAAGAATGTTGAGTACAGTGTTAAGGATATCAGTCTGAAAGAGGCGCCCTCTTGATTTAAGGGTCGTGCAAAGTCGAGCTAACCGACTTTAAACAAAGCGCTGCGTGGGAGGCAGCCCACGAGTTTTTTATTTTAATGTTTTCATTTGAATTTGCAGAAAATAAAGAGATCGATCGCTTAACACCCATCAGTGCATTATAAGCGTAAATCTCCAGGTTTTGCACTCCAATTCTACTCTAGAGTCGCAACAGTGAGGACACTGTTGAATTTAAGTTTAGGGGAGCATTTCACTACTTTTATTTATTTCCCAGTCATTTCAATTTATTTCCCCTTTCGCATAATAAAAAATTAAATTTATAGTGTTTTCTTTGGTTTTTCTAAATTTTTCCTTTTCTTGAGCCAATTTAAAATTTTTTCTAAAGATTTAGGACAATTATTCACTTTGAAAGTATATGTTAAGAAAGGACGAGAGGCTAAGTTAAGAAAATTAGGGAATTTTACAACTAAATCGGTATTTTTCCAACACCCGGAAGTCTCCCTAGTATAGATATCAATTTGAATAACCATTGTGCCGAAATCTCCTGATTTAAATTTGTGGATTCCTTTAGTAGTTTATTTACCAGTCGGACACCATCTATAAGTCACACATTAAGTAGGTCAGTCGATGAATATAAGCGAATCATTTAAGCAAATAAAAGGTCATACTGTGGTAATACGGTTAAACCTTGTGAATATATATGTATATTTAAATATTGCTTGTGAAAGCGATACGAAAATTTGCATCATCAAGATAATTTGCGAAAAGAAAAAAAAATGAATAAAATCGCCAACCGACTTTCTTACCATGTGTGTGACATAGATAAAGGGTCTTAATGTGACTGTCTAGAATGAAAAAGGATTAAACAAAGGAGAAGATCTAGATTTTAGTACAACGGCATGATCCGAATTCGGTATGTATAAGAGGGAGAACTTTGTGTGTCGTTGAAATACCCTTCTTGATTGAATAAGCACCTAATTAATTAGTCTTAGCTGATTTGAATTTCTGACCACGTCTGAGTATTTGTGGTATTGCTTTTCTAAGTCTACATTTATGAATTGCTTAGTATTTTAAATATTTTCCATATGCAAGCAAAATTGCTTGAGGACAAGCAATGGTTCAAGTTTAGGGGAGTTTGATAACACCGAAAAATGCACTATTTATTTAATTAAATTAGCTTAGTATTTTACTATTTCTTTGCATTTTTCGTAGTACTATTACTATTATTTTTATGTATTTCAGGAATGTCCGGAAACTACCAAATAATTTATAAGTTACAAAATAAATGCTAATAAAGAATTGATCGGATCAGAAAGTAAAAAGGAAGGTGAAGGTCAAAACAAATAAGTTCCAAATGGGCCACAAAAGCTACAAAGTGGCAGCCCAATTCACAAGCATATGGCGCACACCATATAACAAGTGATGGCCGCCACATGTGCTATTTCATAGGCACATAATTAGATTAATTAACATGTGAAGGAAGACCACACAATTACGTGTCCTTGCCACACTCTGTCTTTGCAGCATACACTTACCAGTTTGTTCCGAATCTCAGGCAGAAAAAGACGGACTGCAACAGAAAAAATATCTCCTCTTCTCGGTCTATAAATAGAAGACCATCTGTGTTATTTTTTTTCACACACGCTTCATTATCAGAATTTAAGAGCAGATAGAAAATATTTTACTTTCCTGTTTTCCATTCAGTTTAGCATTCAAGCTTGTTCCGGTGACATTGTTTTCAATTCCAGTTTATTAAGGTTCTAATCTCTTGTTCTATTTATTTTATTTTATTTATTTGTTACAACTTGTTCACTGTTCTTTTAATTCAGTCACTGTTTGTTTAAGTTTTACATCTTTCAGTACCTATCGTTGCTTTATTTATGTTATGTTTATTTATTTAATTATTATGTTGTTACCAGCAACTATGTCTAGCTAATTTATTGAAACTGGAATGTGAAATTGGAAGCTAATTTGGTTTCGGTAATTAATTTGTATACTCAACTTTTAAACTAGTTTTCTGTATCAGTTTTTAATAATTAAATTAAAGATTTTGCACGAGAGTGAAAATTAACTAAGGTATAAATTAATAGCGCGACAGTGTGAGATTTATACCAGATAGTAAAAACTGAACATTAATTTTAAACACCGCGACAGCTCTTTAAAGTTAATTAAACTATATTAGTTTTCAAAAAGTATTTTATAAATAGATGTGAGAGCGAGAGTGAAGCATTCATTTATATAATATAGTATCAGTTCAATAGCACGACGGCGTGAGACTATATTTTTAAACTAATGTTGTTTTGTGAAAACTAGATTCTTTTCCAATTAAATTGTATTGATTTTCAAACAGTGTTTTCATAAGTAAATGTAAGAGTGATAGTTAAACATTTATTTTATTTCTACATGATATAACTCAATAGCGCGAGAGTGTGAGAGGCGTATCTTTAAATCAATATCAATTTGTTAAAAAGAAACCTTTTTACTAAATACAAATTAATTATTGAATCCATTGAAGCAACTTAATTCACATTCCGGTTAGTTTAATAATATTATATTTATCACAGTTTAATTAATTATCTAAAACGCCTTCCTTAATTAATATCTAGCCTTAACCTTACGATATATTAAAAACATAAGCGAAATATTAACAAATAGTCCCTGTGGGATCGATAATCTTTTATAACTACACGATATACCTGTGCACTTGCAGGAATATCGAACAACACCACTCTGACTGGAGGAAATCATACAACCCGACGTGGTGAAACCTGACTGTGCAGGACTATCTATAATAAGGTGTAGCGCTCGGGCCAGAATGGTTGAGACATATTTGATATATGTTGATTTGCAAACAACCATGTTATGGCAGTTGAAACGGCCTTACGCTCATAATAGAGGTCTCCATGGAGTAGGTTGAATAAAGATAATACTAACCAAGTTAGAAGACTAACTTTGAGTGAAAATTATGATTGGATTTTATATACATTTTAAATGATTAAATCTCGATGTTTGATATATTTGATGATTGATATATTGGATATATTCGATTATCTTTGTTTTTGACTAATTGTTGAATTGTGATATTGATATAATGTTTTGTGCAATTCATATTTTTGTGACTATTTGACTATACGTGACTATTTGACTACTTGATTCTATTTGATGTAAATACATGATTAGATACTCAGGTATGTATATATAATAGTTAAATAAATGTATATACTTGTATAATATTATGTGTAGCCTTGTGATATCATCACGATGGTAACTTGTGTACGAGTGATTCACCCCTTACAACAGTTAGTGCAGGATTCTAAGACCTCAAGTTGAAGTTCATTGAGAAAAGAAAAATGGCATTGTGAGAGACATTAAAATAAAGAACGTTAGTGCTGATTGGTGGTCTGGTTTTATTTTTCGAAGTCCGAAGAGAAAAATCTCTTTGATATGTATTGATGACGTCATTGGAGTACTCTCTAGCTGACATGTATCTTAGTGTTTGACCAGCTCGTGATTATTTGTTGGTTAGAGTCTTTTGTAGGGAGTTATCTTTTATCATTTCTTATTGAAAAATTGTACGATACTTATGTGAAATGGAAATGTTTTAGATTTGAAAATCCTTTGAGCAAAATTACTAGATGATTGTTTGATATAAGTGATGCATATTATTTATGGGCTTACTTTAAATTTATATAAAGAGAATTTTGAAAACTTTCTTAAATAAAAATAATAGTACTTATATTCGAGAACATTTCTCACTTATACTTTTCCTTTACCAAAAATAAATCAGCATAATTTTATTTGCTTGTATTTAAGCATTTAAATTTGGGTAGAGAACTGTGACGCTCTTCTTTTCAGTCTCTGAAAAGGGGGTGTTACAATTAGTGGTATCAGAGCTGGTCGAGTCTTTCGGGAGTCTTTGGGGAATAGGTTCATTATGCTTTTGTTGTGTCATCTTTGTTTGTTTTTGTTATGTGATCTTTGTTTGCTTTTGTGGTGTGATCTTTGTTCGAACTTGTTGGATTAATTGTAGTTAAGATAAATGTGTTTTCATTCTATGTTTGTTTTAGTAGCATATGTGGTATAAGGATGGTTTAATCGTAATGGAAATTTTGTGAGTCATTTTAGTGCAGATGATGACAACATGGATATATGTCAGAATGAGTAGAACTCCTGATGGTTAGTCAATTTTCTTTTTCTAAGTAGACTAAGGAACTACATTGAAAGATATTGATACTTTAAATTATTGAGAATATAGTTGGTTGATTAGTATAGATAAATAGATAATAATGGGATCTAATGATTTTTCTATATGCATAACTAATTCATAGAGAATGAGTAATAATAGAAAATCATAGAAATATCTTAGAATGTTTAGGGAAACATTAATTTTATATGACTAATAATTATGATAATGTTATGATAGACTTAATGTATGGTAAGGTCTTGCTTGTTTGAGAGTCTTATGGATTGAAATTTTACTTCACTAAGAGAATCAATGGTCATATATGTAGGTGATTATGTAGTTCAAGAATATGTAACATTGTGTTAGCTTTTATGGCTAGTTGAATAATATGTGAGCATGAAATTTAGTAGACTTTAGCGCGGATGCCAATTTTTAGAAATGGTATTACGATAAGAATAAAAAAAAATCATAGTAAATCCTAAAGAAATTTAAGTAATAGTTTGTTAAGGTAAAATTTTAGGGACATGAGATTTTGCTTTGCTAGTCTTTGTTTTTTATGGTATAGGATTCCTTATGTTTTTTTTTAGTTATTAGGCTAACTGCCGCGTTGCTACATTTTTGTGGTTAGGTAAGTACAAATTGATTGTTTTGGTTTCTAGTATGGTGTATTGGTTTTGCTATGTTTTGTTTGTCATGCTATACTTGCACAATTTTTGTTTCTTGTTGTGTTTTCCCTATTATAGACACTTATTGTAGTTATGTAGGAATTATTATAAATAAAATTGTGTTGTTTCAAAATTAAAAAAATTTAAAATAAAATAAATTAAAACTCATAGTTAAGGTTAATTATGTTAAAATTGGAAGAGTGTGTCTATGGTCAATTTTACTTTGGAGTAAGTTATGTGAAACAAACTAGTTCTATAGAATGAACCAATACAAGACTATTAGAGTAAATTTTAGAATTGATGAAATATGATTATTTTGATAAGTGAAAATAAAATATATTTTACCATGAGTTTGAGGTATTTGATTGTGGTTTATTTTAGAAAGTTTAATTTTAGTTATTAAGAATATGATTGAATACTTTTAGTTGGAAAATATAGCACACACTTGCTGCAAATATAAATAGATTATTTTTCAAAAGAAAAAGTATGAGTAGATTTTATTTTTTTTAGAAAAGAAAAAGTGAGTAGATTTAGAGTTAGTTGTAAGAACTATAGTTGACAAAAGAATTTCTATTGGATAGTATGGTTAAGGGAAGATATCTAAGTAAGTATGAAGACTTGAGCTTCAGATAATGATATAGTAAATAATAAGTTTTGAGGAGAGTAAAACAATATAAGTGGAGGTTTTAATATCAAAATGGTGTTGTGGTTTAAGTTGAGTGGTTCACTTTGGAATAGTGGAGAAGATATAGTAGGTATATATCAATCTTTATTTTAGTTTTGGATGAAACTTTAGTTTCTACCAAGATAGAATTATAGTAAAAGCATGACTAATCTTTTGATATAATTTAATGGTATAGAAAGAGTTTGGGTGGTATATAGGAAAAACATCTCAGCTTATACATAAATTGTTCTACCTTCAGTTGGATTTGGTTAGTGGAAGGGAGATTGGTTTTTTTTTTTTTGGATTTATTGATTCTTAGATTATTTATACCGAGTGTAGGAAGAAAAAAAAAAAAGAAGTTGGAGACTGAAAAATATTGATCGGATTATGAATTTTGATTTAGATATTAGAAATTTTCAATATATAGTATTGTGATTAATTTTGCAAGTGTAGAATGAACTTGTGTGACATATAAGTTTGAAACTTTAGCTTTATATATCAGAGATAAGAAAGTTGAAAGTATAGTGATTGGACTAGGAACTTTATTTGTAGATTAGAAAATTGCTAAGATTTAGAAATGTAGTTAAGATATAAATACATAAATTTTTGAAGATAAATGTGAATTCAAAAATTAGTTATGGAAGTTGAACTTATAGGAATGAATTTTATAACTAGTATAGAGAATAGTGATAGTTAAGTTTTGATTACACTATATGATGTTTGAAAGACCTATATCTAATGTTAAGAATAGTAAATAGTACTATGGTCGCTAATATTCAATGTCAAGAACGGTAATGATAATATGATTTTAGTGTTAAGATAAATGATTTTTTTAAAGATTATTAATAGTAGACTAGAAATAGTGAAGTCAAAATTTTTTATGATAAGTTTACTAGGTAGGTAGGGCTGTACTTGAAGTTTGATCTTTTTGGGATGAGTTTAGATTTTAAATGTGTATAAAAGAAATTTTTAAGTTTTGATTGTAATTTTAGCAAGGCTATAGAAAATCATAGGAACATGATATATTAAAAGTTAAGTCTATTATATTTTTCAAATGAATTCTTAGAGAAGTATCTATCTTTATTATTATTATTTTTGGGTAAGGAGATCATGTACATATGCTATTAATTATATAATTCGAAGTAACTAAATTTTTCTAACTATAAGATAGTTGTCATAAATTTCTTTCATTACAAATTTCGAGGACGAAATTTTTTTAAGAGGGGTAGTAATGTAACACCCCAAATTTTATAAACTAGTATTTTCTTTATATTATTAATTTAAGTATTTTTATAAAATAAATTTGATGATTTAGTTATATTTTTATAATAGTTTGTGAAAATAATACATTCAATGAGTAATCAATACCATGTTAGTTCTAGTTACGTGTCTAAAGTATGAGAATGTTTAAGTAATTATTTTCTTGAAAATGAATTTTAGATAAAGAAAATCTATAAATCTAATCTATTAATTTGACGTAATTAAGTTATGGTTGAAATTTTAGAACTAGCAGTGTAAAAGTACACACCATTAAATAGTTTATAAAAATATGACATTGTGATATTCTAATATTTCCGAATTATTTTATGTGCGCTTTGATAGTATATTTATCTTGTGTAGACTGATAATTAATATTTTCTCTAGATTGTGAATTTAAGAAAAGTAATTTTAGAAATTAATCATGAAATATTTTAGTAGGCTATGATAAAAGTTTGGGCTTAAAATTCTACCGAATTTCGGACAGTGGGTAACTCGATAGTATAAATTTATATCGCTGAAAAAGAAAAGAAAAACATCTTTTAGACCAGAAAAATATCTATGTTATTAAAATTAAATGAAAAATAAAATGAAAGATTAAGAGATAAGCATGCATTTAATTTTAAGATAGGAATTACACCTATGCATCATCGTGGCTTAATTTTCCTCCACAAGTATAAGTGAAAACGTGGGCTTTAGTGAAAGTAAAAATGTGGCCTTTCAATTCACCATATAGAGGTAAAGTGGAACCACTATAAATAGGACACTAACCCTTCCTATTTTGCACACAACCATCACTCTCGGCAACCTGCTTACTGAAGGTCAAGCTCTTAACTTTTCTTCCATTATGCTATTAGTCTAACATTCTATATTGTGTTTGTTTTATTCTTTTAAGTAACTCATCTCTTTCATTCATTCTAAATATCTTTAGACACTTAGTATTTTCAATAGCTTCCAAGACTTTTAAGTAGTTACTAGCTATAGTCTTATTACTTATGAAGGAAACAGAGCACTTATGCAATTCTTCTAGTTTTTAGCTTAAGCCAACTCTATGAAAACTAAGAGTCTTTTTCCAATATTTCTAAAAACATAGCACTTACTCAAATGTTTTAGTTAACAGGTTGTCTATTTTCACTTGATTTTATATTAGCAATGAACTCATGTTTAGTACCCTTATTGATTCTTTAAGTGATCACAAGTAAAGTGTAATTATGTAACAAGTTGGTAACAAGATACTTCTAAACTTTGGATTCATATGATGAGTTGAAAGTCTTTGTTTCATTTACTATGAAACCATATACACGTATGAGAATAAGAAGTAGATGTCATGCAATTTTCTTAATTATGTTAGGTTCCTGTTCTTGCATAATTTCTTTTAATACATTAGTATTGTTAGGATTTAATTATAATTTTAGTTAGTTAAGAAATAGTTGTTTTGATGAGTTAATAGGTGTCCTAGATGAAGGTGATTGCTCGAGTTATTTTGGAAAGCTTCGAGGTAAGGGGAATCGCTAATAATAAGTTTCGATGAGCACAAGAAATGTGTTACTTGTATTTATATTATTAGTTATAACTAGGGGTGTTGTGTACTTTATATAGTAATTTATATTCATTAAGGTATATGCAAAATGTTAAATGATGAGTGATTGATTTTAGTTTGATTATATGCGTGAATAAATCTTCTACAATATATGATTTGAAAATGTTCATGTGCTTGAGTGTTATGGTGAAAAATTGAGGTTAACTCTCATAAGTTGTATGGTGAGTTTTGAGGATTAATATGTCAAGTTGATATTGACAAAGAAAATTTAAGTTGAAAAGTTGAACAGTTAATCACCTTTGATAGGTGAAGAGCAAAACAGGGTGTTTCTTACAGTACTATAATGTATGTAAGACTGAGGATAGGTTCGGCTAGGTCGCCTCAAGACCTAATGGGGATCACCGGCGTTTTGAACTCCTACCAATAGTCAGAGATAGCCACTCTGACTGGAGGAAATCATACAACCCGACGTGGTGAAACCTGACTGTGCAGGACTATCTATAATAAGGTGTAGCGCTCGGGCCAGAATGGTTGAGACATATTTGATATATGTTGATTTGCAAACAACCATGTTATGGCAGTTGAAACGGTCTTACGCTCATAATAGAGGTCTCTATGGAGTAGGTTGAATAAAGATAATACTAACCAAGTTAGAAGACTAACTTTGAGTGAAAATTATGATTGGATTTTATATACATTTTAAATGATTAAATCTCGATGTTTGATATATTTGATGATTGATATATTGGATATATTCGATTATCTTTGTTTTTGACTAATTGTTGAATTGTGATATTGATATAATGTTTTGTGCAATTCATATTTTTGTGACTATTTGACTATACGTGACTGACTATTTGACTACTTGATTCTATTTGATGTAAATACATGATTAGATACTCAGGTATGTATATATAATAGTTAAATAAATGTATATACTTGTATAATATTATGTGTAGCCTTGTGACATCATCACGATGGTAACTTGTGTACGAGTGATTCACCCCTTACAACAGTTAGTGCAGGATTCTAAGACCTCAAGTTGAAGTTCATTGAGAAAAGAAAAATGGCATTGTGAGAGACATTAAAATAAAGAACGTTAGTGCTGATTGGTGGTCTGATTTTATTTTTCGAAGTCCGAAGAGAAAAATCTCTTTGATATGTATTGATGACGTCATTGGAGTACTCTCTAGCTGACATGTATCTTAGTGTTTGACCAGCTCGTGATTATTTGTTGGTTAGAGTCTTTTGTAGGGAGTTATCTTTTATTATTTCTTATTGAAAAATTGTACGATACTTATGTGAAATGGAAATGTTTTAGATTTGAAAATCCTTTGAGCAAAATTACTAGATGATTGTTTGATATAAGTGATGCATATTATTTATGGGCTTACTTTAAATTTATATAAAGAGAATTTTGAAAACTTTCTTAAATAAAAATAATAGTACTTATATTCGAGAACATTTCTCACTTATACTTTTCCTTTACCAAAAATAAATCAGCATAATTTTATTTGCTTGTATTTAAGCATTTAAATTTGGGTAGAGAACTGTGACGCTCTTCTTTTCAGTCTCTGAAAAGGGGGTGTTACACAGAGCCTATAGAAATTTCTTCAGATGATTCTGAGGCGAAATCTGAGATTTCCTCTAAGAGTCCATCTGAATAGGATTAGGTTGTCTTTTTCTTTTGCTAATGTATTCAGAGCATATTCAGCTATTTTTAAAAAATTTAATGAAATCTGCTTGTGTTTCTGTGTTTCTTTCTTTTTGTCAAAAGCAATTTTTAATGAAAATTGAAAACGGGAAATAAAACAAATAATAGAAAAACGCAAACAAAATACGCAAGAACATTATAAACATAACCAATTTTAAAACCATAAAGGTAAAACCAATTGTTCAGAAGGAGATAAATAAAACAAACAAAAATTGAAACAACAGATAGAAGTGCTTAGAATCCTAGGGTTTCTTGAGGAGGGCTATGATGATATCGAATTTGTCATTGAGATTGTCCACTTTAGAATCCAGCTTGTCCACCTTAGTTTCAAGATTCTGATGATCAGCCCTCTGTTGCTCAATAGCTTGCTGTAATACACTCAGCTGATCTGCGTCCACTGGAGCCTTTCCTTTATCAGAGGAAGATCCACCATCCTCTGTATAACCAAGCATGAGAACTTCTTCCGCACCGGATCCCATCAGAACTCCGCAGTTAAGCGTGCTTGGGCGAGAGTAGTACTAGGATGGGTGACCTCCTGGGAATCCTTGTGTTGCACCTCTTTTTTCGATTTTTTTTTATTTCGTTTAGTTTTCACCGTGTTATAAATTTTATCTTTCAATTTTTGGCGAGATTAATGAAAAATATCGTGTTTTATTCTAGTTTCTCGGATTTCTCCAAAACTAGGCCTGAAAGATGGAAGACATATATACAATTATTCCGTATTATATATCAGGTGCGATCATACCAGCACTAATGCACCGGATCCCATCAGAACCTCGCAGTTAAGCCTGCTTAGGCGAGAGTAGTACTAGGATGGGTGACCTCCTAGGAAGTCCTTGTGTTGCACTTCTTTTTTCGATTTTTTTTATTTTCGTTTAGTTTTCACCTTGTTATAAATTTTATCGTTCAATTTTTGGCGAGATTATTGAAAAATATCGTGTTTTATTCTAGTTTCTCGGATTTCTCCAAAATTCGGCCTGAAAGATGGAAGACATATATACAATTAAACCGTATTATATAACAGGTGCGATCATACCAGCACTACTGCACCGGATCCCATCAGAACTCCGCAGTTAAGCGTGCTTGGGCGAGAGTAGTACTAGGATGGGTGACCTCCTGGGAAGTCCTTTTGTTGCACCTCTTTTTTCGATTTTTTTTAATTTCGTTTAGTTTTCACCGTGTTATAAATTTTATCGTTCAATTTTTGGCGAGATTAATGAAAAATATCGTGTTTTATTGTAGTTTCTCGGATTTCTCCAAAATTCGGCCTGAAAGATGGAAGACATATATACAATTAAACCGTATTATATATCAGGTGCGATCATACCAGCACTAATGCACCGAATCCCATCAGAACTCCGCAGTTAAGCGTGCTTGGGTGAGAGTAGTACTAGGATGGGTGACCTCCTGGGAAGTCCTTTTGTTGCACCTCTTTTTTCGATTTTTTTTAATTTCGTTTAGTTTTCACCGTGTTATAAATTTTATCGTTCAATTTTTGGCGAGATTAATGAAAAATATCGTGTTTTATTCTAGTTTCTCGGATTTCTCCAAAACTCGGCCTGAAAGATGGAAGACATATATACAATTAAACCGTATTATATATCAGGTGCGATCATACCAGCACTAATGCACCGGATCCCATCAGAACTTCGCAGTTGAGCGTGCTTGGGAGAGAGTAGTACTAGGTTGGGTGACCTCCTGGGAAGTCCTTGTGTTGCACCTCTTTTTTCGATTTTTTTTTTATTTCGTTTAGTTTTCACCGTGTTATAAATTTTATCGTTCAATTTTTGGCGAGATTAATGAAAAATATCGTGTTTTATTGTAGTTTCTCGGATTTCTCCAAAATTCGGCCTGAAAGATGGAAGACATATATACAATTAAACCGTATTATATATCAGGTGCGATCATACCAGCACTAATGCACCGGATCCCATCAGAACTCCGCAGGTAAACGTGCTTGGGCGAGAGTAGTACTAGGATGGGTGACCTCCTGGGAAGTCCTTGTGTTGCACCTCTTTTTTCGATATTTTTTTTTATTTCGTTTAGTTTTCACCGTGTTATAAATTTTATCGTTCAATTTTTGGCGAGATTAATGAAAATATCGTGTTTTATTCTAGTTTCTCGGATTTCTCCAAAATTCGGCCTGAAAGATGGAAGACATAAATACAATTAAACCGTATTGTATATCATGTGCGATCATACCAGCACTAATGCACCGGATCCCATCAGAACTCCGCAGTTAAGCGTGCTTGGGCGAGAGTAGTACTAGGATGGGTGACCTCATGGGAAGTCCTTTTGTTGCACCTCTTTTTTCGATTTTGTTTTATTTTGTTTAGTTTTCACCTTGTTATAAATTTTATCGTTCAATTTTTGGCGAGATTAATGAAAAATATCGTGTTTTATTCTAGTTTCTCGGATTTCTCCAAAATTCGGCCTGAAAGATGGAAGACATATATACAATTAAACCGTATTATATATTAGGTGCGATCATACCAGCACTAATGCACCGGATCCCATCAGAATTCCGCAGTTAAGCGTGTTTGGGCGAGAGTAGTACTAGGATGGGTGACCTCCTGGGAAGTCCTTGTGTTGCACCTCTTTTTTCGATTTTTTTTTATTTCGTTTAGTTTTCACCGTGTTATAAATTTTATCGTTCAATTTTTGGCGAGATTAATGAAAAATATCGTGTTTTATTCTAGTTTCTCGGATTTCTCCAAAATTCGGCCTGAAAGATGGAAGACATATATACAATTAAACCGTATTATATATCAGGTGCGATCATACCAGCACTAATGCACCAGATCCCATCAGAACTCCGCAGTTAAGCGTGTTTGGGCGAGAGTAGTAATATGATGGGTGACCTCCTGGGAAGTCCTTGTGTTGCACCTCTTTTTTCGATTTTTTATTTATTTCGTTTAGTTTTCACCGTGTTATAAATTTTATCGTTCAATTTTTGGCGAGATTAATGAAAAATATCGTGTTTTATTCTAGTTTCTCGGATTTCTCCAAAATTCGGCCTGAAAGATGGAAGACATAAATACAATTAAACCGTATTATATATCCGGTGCGATCATACCAGCACTAATGCACCAGATCCCATCAGAACTCCGCAGTTAAGCGTGCTTGGGCAAGAGTAGTACTAGGATGGGTGACCTCCTGGGAAGTCCTTGTGTTGCATCTCTTTTTTCGATTTTTTTTTTTATTTTGTTTAGTTTTCACCTTGTTATAAATTTTATAGTTCAATTTTTGGCGAGATTAATGAAAAATATCGTGTTTTATTCTAGTTTCTCGGATTTCTCCAAAACTCGGCCTGAAAGATGGAAGACATATATACAATTAAACCGTATTATATATCAGGTGCGATCATACCAGCACTAATGCAACGGATCCCATCAGAACTTCGCAGTTAAGCGTGCTTGGGCGAGAGTAGTACTAGGATGGGTGACCTCCTGGGAAGTCCTTGTGTTGCACCTCTTTTTTCGATTTTTTTTTATTTTCGTTTAGTTTTCACCGTGTTATAAATTTTATCGTTCAATTTTTGGCGAGATTATTGAAAAATATCGTGTTTTATTCTAGTTTCTCGGATTTCTCCAAAATTCGGCCTGAAAGATGGATGACATATATACAATTAAACCGTATTATATATCAGGTGCGATCATACCAGCACTAATGCACCGGATCCCATCAGAACTTCGCAGTTAAGCGTGCTTGGGAGAGAGTAGTACTAGGTTGGGTGACCTCCTGGGAAGTGCTTGTGTTGCACCTCTTTTTTCGATTTTTTTTTTATTTCGTTTAGTTTTCACCGTGTTATAAATTTTATCGTTCAATTTTTGGCGAGATTAATGAAAAATATCGTGTTTTATTCTAGTTTCTCGGATTTCTCCAAAATTCGGCCTGAAAGATGGAAGACTTATATACAATTAAACCGTATTATATATCAGGTGCGATCATACCATCACTAATGCACCGGATCCCATCAGAACTCCGCAGGTAAGCGTGCTTGGGCGAGAGTAGTACTAGGATGGGTGACCTCCTGGGAAGTCCTTGTGTTGCACCTCTTTTTTCGATTTTTTATTTATTTCGTTTAGTTTTCACCGTGTTATAAATTTTATCGTTCAATTTTTGGCGAGATTAATGAAAAATATCGTGTTTTATTCTAGTTTCTCGGATTTCTCCAAAATTCGGCCTGAAAGATGGAAGACTTAAATACAATTAAACCGTATAATATATCCGGTGCGATCTTACCAGCACTAATGCACCGGATCCCATCAGAACTCCGTAGTTAAGCGAGCTTGGGCGAGAGTAGTATTAGGATGGGTGACCTCCTGGGAAGTCCTTTTGTTGCACCTCTTTTTTCGATTTTGTTTTATTTTGTTTAGTTTTCACCTTGTTATAAATTTTATCGTTCAATTTTTGGCTAGATTAATGAAAAATATCGTGTTTTATTCTAGTTTCTCGGATTTCTCCAAAATTTGGCCTGAAAGATGGAAGACATATATACAATTAAACCGTATTATATATCAGGTGCGATCATACCAGCACTACTGCACTGGATCCCATCAGAACTCCGCAGTTAAGCGTGTTTGGGCGAGAGTAGTACTAGGATGGGTGACCTCCTGGGAAGTCCTTGTGTTGCACCTCTTTTTTCGATTTTTTATTTATTTCGTTTAGTTTTCTCCGTTTTATAAATTTTATCGTTCAATTTTTGGCGAGATTAATGAAAAATATCGTGTTTTATTCTAGTTTCTCGGATTTCTCCAAAACTCGGCCTGAAAGATGGAAGACATATATACAATTAAACCGTATTATATATCAGGTGCGATCATACCAGCACTAATGCACCGGATCCCATCAGAACTTCGCAGTTAAGCGTGCTTGGGCGAGAGTAGTACTAGGATGGGTGACCTCCTGGGAAGTCCTTGTGTTGCACCTCTTTTTTCGATTTTTTTTATTTTCGTTTAGTTTTCACCGTGTTATAAATTTTATCGTTCAATTTTTGGCGAGATTATTGAAAAATATCGTGTTTTATTCTAGTTTCTCGGATTTCTCCAAAATTCGGCCTGAAAGATGGAAGACATATATACAATTAAACCGTATTATATATCAGGTGCGATCATACCAGCACTAATGCACCGGATCCCATCAGAACTTCGCAGTTAAGCGTGCTTGGGAGAGAGTAGTACTAGGTTGGGTGACCTCCTGGGAAGTGCTTGTGTTGCACCTCTTTTTTCAATTTTTTTTTATTTCGTTTAGTTTTCACCGTGTTATAAATTTTATCGATCAATTTTTGGCGAGATTAATGAAAAATATCGTGTTTTATTCTAGTTTCTCGGATTTTTCCAAAATTCGGCCTGAAAGATGGAAGACATATATGCAATTAAACCGTATTATATATCAGGTGCGATCATACCAGCACTAATGCACCGGATCCCATCAGAACTCCGCAGGTAAGCGTGCTTGGGCGAGAGTAGTACTAGGATGGGTGGCCTCCTGGGAAGTCCTTGTGTTGCACCTCTTTTTTCGATTTTTTATTTATTTCGTTTAGTTTTCACCGTGTTATAAATTTTATCGTTCAATTTTTGGTGAGATTAATGAAAAATATCGTGTTTTATTCTAGTTTCTCGGATTTCTCCAAAACTCGGCCTGAAAGATGGAAGACATATATACAATTAAACCGTATTATATATCAGGTGCGATCATACCAGCACTAATGCATCGGATCCCATCAGAACTTCGCAGTTAAGCGTGCTTGGGCGAGAGTAGTACTAGGATGGGTGACCTCCTGGGAAGTCCTTGTGTTGCACCTCTTTTTTCGATTTTTTTTATTTTCGTTTAGTTTTCACCGTGTTATAAATTTTATCGTTCAATTTTTGGCGAGATTATTGAAAAATATCGTGTTTTATTCTAGTTTCTCGGATTTCTCCAAAATTCGGCCTGAAAGATAGAAGACATATATACAATTAAACCGTATTATATATCAGGTGCGATCATACCAGCACTAATGCACCGGATCCCATCAGAACTTCGCAGTTAAGCGTTCTTGGGAGAGAGTAGTACTAGGTTGGGTGACCTCCTGGGAAGTGCTTGTGTTGCACCTCTTTTTTCGATTTTTTTTTTATTTCGTTTAGTTTTCACCGTGTTATAAATTTTATCGATCAATTTTTGGCGAGATTAATGAAAAATATCGTGTTTTATTCTAGTTTCTCGGATATCTCCAAAATTCGGCCTGAAAGACGGAAGACATATATACAATTAAACCGTATTATATATCAGGTGCGATCATACCAGCACTAATGCACCGGATCCCATCAGAACTCCGCAGGTAAGCGTGCCTGGGCGAGAGTAGTACTAGGATGGGTGGCCTCCTGGGAAGTCCTTGTGTTGCACCTCTTTTTTCGATTTTTTATTTATTTCGTTTAGTTTTCACCGTGTTATAAATTTTATCGTTCAATTTTTGGTTAGATTAATGAAAAATATCGTGTTTTATTCTAGTTTCTCGGATTTCTCCAAAACTCGGCCTGAAAGATGGAAGACATATATACAATTAAACCGTATTATATATCAGGTGCGATCATACCAGCACTAATGCATCGGATCCCATCAGAACTTCGCAGTTAAGCGTGCTTGGGCGAGAGTAGTACTAGGATGGGTGACCTCCTGGGAAGTCCTTGTGTTGCACCTCTTTTTTCGATTTTTTTTATTTTCGTTTAGTTTTCACCGTGTTATAAATTTTATCGTTCAATTTTTGGCGAGATTATTGAAAAATATCGTGTTTTATTCTAGTTTCTCGGATTTCTCCAAAATTCGGCCTGAAAGATAGAAGACATATATACAATTAAACCGTATTATATATCAGGTGCGATCATACCAGCACTAATGCACCGGATCCCATCAGAACTTCGCAGTTAAGCAGAGAGTAGTAAGCGGGAATTCTTGGGAGAGAGTAGTACTAGGTTGGGTGACCTCCTGGGAAGTGCTTGTGTTGCACCTCTTTTTTCGATTTTTTTTTTATTTCGTTTAGTTTTCACCGTGTTATAAATTTTATCGATCAATTTTTGGCGAGATTAATGAAAAATATCGTGTTTTATTCTAGTTTCTCGGATATCTCCAAAATTCGGCCTGAAAGACGGAAGACATATATACAATTAAACCGTATTATATATCAGGTGCGATCATACCAGCACTAATGCACCGGATCCCATCAGAACTCCGCAGGTAAGCGTGCCTGGGCGAGAGTAGTACTAGGATGGGTGGCCTCCTGGGAAGTCCGTGTGTTGCACCTCTTTTTTCGATTTTTTATTTATTTCGTTTAGTTTTCACCGTGTTATAAATTTTATCGTTCAATTTTTGGTTAGATTAATGAAAAATATCGTGTTTTATTCTAGTTTCTCGGATTTCTCCAAAACTCGGCCTGAAAGATGGAAGACATATATACAATTAAACCGTATTATATATCAGGTGCGATCATACCAGCACTAATGCATCGGATCCCATCAGAACTTCGCAGTTAAGCGTGCTTGGGCGAGAGTAGTACTAGGATGGGTGACCTCCTGGGAAGTCCTTGTGTTGCACCTCTTTTTTCGATTTTTTTTATTTTCGTTTAGTTTTCACCGTGTTATAAATTTTATCGTTCAATTTTTGGCGAGATTATTGAAAAATATCGTGTTTTATTCTAGTTTCTCGGATTTCTCCAAAATTCGGCCTGAAAGATAGAAGACATATATACAATTAAACCGTATTATATATCAGGTGCGATCATACCAGCACTAATGCACCGGATCCCATCAGAACTTCGCAGTTAAGCGTTCTTGGGAGAGAGTAGTACTAGGTTGGGTGACCTCCTGGGAAGTGCTTGTGTTGCACCTCTTTTTTCGATTTTTTTTTTATTTCGTTTAGTTTTCACCGTGTTATAAATTTTATCGATCAATTTTTGGCGAGATTAATGAAAAATATCGTGTTTTATTCTAGTTTCTCGGATATCTCCAAAATTCGGCCTGAAAGACGGAAGACATATATACAATTAAACCGTATTATATATCAGGTGCGATCATACCAGCACTAATGCACCGGATCCCATCAGAACTCCGCAGGTAAGCGTGCCTGGGCGAGAGTAGTACTAGGATGGGTGGCCTCCTGGGAAGTCCTTGTGTTGCACCTCTTTTTTTGATTTTTTTTGATTTCGTTTAGTTTTCACCGTGTTATAAATTTTATCGTTCAATTTTTGGCGAGATTAATGAAAAATATCGTGTTTTATTCTAGTTTCTCGGATTTCTCCAAAATTCGGCCTGAAAGATGGAAGACATAAATACAATTAAACCGTATTATATATCCGGTCCGATCATACCAGCACTAATGCACCGGATCCCATCAGAACTCCGCAGTTAAGCGTGCTTGGGCGAGAGTAGTACTAGGATGGGTGACCTCCTGGGAAGTCCTTTTGTTGCACCTCTTTTTTCGATTTTGTTTTATTTTGTTTAGTTTTCACCTTGTTATAAATTTTATCGTTCAATTTTTGGCGAGATTAATGAAAAATATCGTGTTTTATTCTAGTTTCTCGGATTTCTCCAAAATTCGGCCTGAAAGATGGAAGACATATATACAATTAAACCGTATTATATATCAGGTGCGATCATACTAGCACTAATGCACCGGATCCCATCAGAATTCCGCAGTTAAGCGTGTTTGGGCGAGAGTAGTACTAGGATGGGTGACCTCCTGGGAAGTCCCTTGTGTTGCACCTCTTTTTTCGATTTTTTTTTATTTCGTTTAGTTTTCACCGTGTTATAAATTTTATCGTTCAATTTTTGGCGAGATTAATGAAAAATATCGTGTTTTATTCTAGTTTCTCGGATTTCTCCAAAATTCGGCCTGAAAGATGGAAGACATATATACAATTAAACCGTATTATATATCAAGTGCGATCATACCAGCACTAATGCACCGGATCCCATCAGAACTCCGCAGTTAAGTGTGTTTGGGCGAGAGTAGTACTAGGATGGGTGACCTCCTGGGAAGTCCTTGTGTTGCACCTCTTTTTTCGATTATTTATTTATTTCGTTTAGTTTTCACCGTGTTATAAATTTTATCGTTCAATTTTTGGCGAGATTAATGAAAAATATCGTGTTTTATTCTAGTTTCTCGGATTTCTCCAAAATTTGGCCTGAAAGATGGAAGACATAAATACAATTAAGCCGTATTATATATCCGGTGCGATCATACCAGCACTAATGCACCAGATCAGATCAGAACTCCGCAGTTAAGCGTGCTTGGGCGAGACTAGTACTAGGATGGGTGACCTCCTGGAAAGTCCTTGTGTTACATCTCTTTTTTCGATTTTTTTTTTATTTTGTTTAGTTTTCACCCAGTTATAAATTTTATCGTTCAACTTTTGGCGAGATTAATGAAAAATATCGTGTTTTATTCTAGTTTCTCAGATTTCTCCAAAATTCGGCCTGAAAGATGGAAGACATATATACAATTAAACCGTATCATATATCCGGTGCGATCATACCAGCACTAATGCAACGGATCCCATCAGAACTCCGCAGTTAAGCGTGCTTGGGCGAGAGTAGTACTAGGATGGGTGACCTCCTGGGAAGTCCTTGTGTTGCACCTCTTTTTTCGATTTTTTTTATTTTCGTTTAGTTTTCACCGTGTTATAAATTTTATCGTTCAATTTTTGGCGAGATTATTGAAAAATATCGTGTTTTATTCTAGTTTCTCGGATTTCTCCAAAATTCGGCCTGAAAGATAGAAGACATATATACAATTAAACCGTATTATATATCAGGTGCGATCATACCAGCACTAATGCACCGGATCCCATCAGAACTTCGCAGTTAAGCGTTCTTGGGAGAGAGTAGTACTAGGTTGGGTGACCTCCTGGGAAGTGCTTGTGTTGCACCTCTTTTTTCGATTTTTTTTTTATTTCGTTTAGTTTTCACCGTGTTATAAATTTTATCGATCAATTTTTGGCGAGATTAATGAAAAATATCGTGTTTTATTCTAGTTTCTCGGATATCTCCAAAATTCGGCCTGAAAGACGGAAGACATATATACAATTAAACCGTATTATATATCAGGTGCGATCATACCAGCACTAATGCAACGGATCCCATCAGAACTTCGCAGTTAAGCGTGCTTGGGCGAGAGTAGTACTAGGATGGGTGACCTCCTGGGAAGTCCCTTGTGTTGCACCTCTTTTTTCGATTTTTTTTTATTTCGTTTAGTTTTCACCGTGTTATAAATTTTATCGTTCAATTTTTGGCGAGATTAATGAAAAATATCGTGTTTTATTCTAGTTTCTCGGATTTCTCCAAAATTCGGCCTGAAAGATGGAAGACATATATACAATTAAACCGTATTATATATCAAGTGCGATCATACCAGCACTAATGCACCGGATCCCATCAGAACTCCGCAGTTAAGTGTGTTTGGGCGAGAGTAGTACTAGGATGGGTGACCTCCTGGGAAGTCCTTGTGTTGCACCTCTTTTTTCGATTTTTTATTTATTTCGTTTAGTTTTCACCGTGTTATAAATTTTATCGTTCAATTTTTGGCGAGATTAATGAAAAATATCGTGTTTTATTCTAGTTTCTCGGATTTCTCCAAAATTTGGCCTGAAAGATGGAAGACATAAATACAATTAAGCCGTATTATATATCCGGTGCGATCATACCAGCACTAATGCACCAGATCAGATCAGAACTCCGCAGTTAAGCGTGCTTGGGCGAGAGTAGTACTAGGATGGGTGACCTCCTGGGAAGTCCTTGTGTTGCACCTCTTTTTTCGATTTTTTTTATTTTCGTTTAGTTTTCACCGTGTTATAAATTTTATCGTTCAATTTTTGGCGAGATTATTGAAAAATATCGTGTTTTATTCTAGTTTCTCGGATTTCTCCAAAATTCGGCCTGAAAGATAGAAGACATATATACAATTAAACCGTATTATATATCAGGTGCGATCATACCAGCACTAATGCACCGGATCCCATCAGAACTTCGCAGTTAAGCGTTCTTGGGAGAGAGTAGTACTAGGTTGGGTGACCTCCTGGGAAGTGCTTGTGTTGCACCTCTTTTTTCGATTTTTTTTTTATTTCGTTTAGTTTTCACCGTGTTATAAATTTTATCGATCAATTTTTGGCGAGATTAATGAAAAATATCGTGTTTTATTCTAGTTTCTCGGATATCTCCAAAATTCGGCCTGAAAGACGGAAGACATATATACAATTAAACCGTATTATATATCAGGTGCGATCATACCAGCACTAATGCACCGGATCCCATCAGAACTCCGCAGGTAAGCGTGCCTGGGCGAGAGTAGTACTAGGATGGGTGGCCTCCTGGGAAGTCCTTGTGTTGCACCTCTTTTTTTGATTTTTTTTGATTTCGTTTAGTTTTCACCGTGTTATAAATTTTATCGTTCAATTTTTGGCGAGATTAATGAAAAATATCGTGTTTTATTCTAGTTTCTCGGATTTCTCCAAAATTCGGCCTGAAAGATGGAAGACATAAATACAATTAAACCGTATTATATATCCGGTCCGATCATACCAGCACTAATGCACCGGATCCCATCAGAACTCCGCAGTTAAGCGTGCTTGGGCGAGAGTAGTACTAGGATGGGTGACCTCCTGGGAAGTCCTTTTGTTGCACCTCTTTTTTCGATTTTGTTTTATTTTGTTTAGTTTTCACCTTGTTATAAATTTTATCGTTCAATTTTTGGCGAGATTAATGAAAAATATCGTGTTTTATTCTAGTTTCTCGGATTTCTCCAAAATTCGGCCTGAAAGATGGAAGACATATATACAATTAAACCGTATTATATATCAGGTGCGATCATACTAGCACTAATGCACCGGATCCCATCAGAATTCCGCAGTTAAGCGTGTTTGGGCGAGAGTAGTACTAGGATGGGTGACCTCCTGGGAAGTCCCTTGTGTTGCACCTCTTTTTTCGATTTTTTTTTATTCGTCGTTTAGTTTTCACCGTGTTATAAATTTTATCGTTCAATTTTTGGCGAGATTAATGAAAAATATCGTGTTTTATTCTAGTTTCTCGGATTTCTCCAAAATTCGGCCTGAAAGATGGAAGACATATATACAATTAAACCGTATTATATATCAAGTGCGATCATACCAGCACTAATGCACCGGATCCCATCAGAACTCCGCAGTTAAGTGTGTTTGGGCGAGAGTAGTACTAGGATGGGTGACCTCCTGGGAAGTCCTTGTGTTGCACCTCTTTTTTCGATTTTTTATTTATTTCGTTTAGTTTTCACCGTGTTATAAATTTTATCGTTCAATTTTTGGCGAGATTAATGAAAAATATCGTGTTTTATTCTAGTTTCTCGGATTTCTCCAAAATTTGGCCTGAAAGATGGAAGACATAAATACAATTAAGCCGTATTATATATCCGGTGCGATCATACCAGCACTAATGCACCAGATCAGATCAGAACTCCGCAGTTAAGCGTGCTTGGGCGAGACTAGTACTAGGATGGGTGACCTCCTGGAAAGTCCTTGTGTTACATCTCTTTTTTCGATTTTTTTTTTTATTTTGTTTAGTTTTCACCCAGTTATAAATTTTATCGTTCAACTTTTGGCGAGATTAATGAAAAATATCGTGTTTTATTCTAGTTTCTCAGATTTCTCCAAAATTCGGCCTGAAAGATGGAAGACATATATACAATTAAACCGTATCATATATCCGGTGCGATCATACCAGCACTAATGCACCGGATCCCATCAGAACTCCGCAGTTAAGCGTGCTTGGGCGAGAGTAGTACTAGGATGGGTGACCTCCTGGGAAGTCCTTTTGTTGCACCTCTTTTTTCGATTTTGTTTTATTTTGTTTAGTTTTCACCTTGTTATAAATTTTATCGTTCAATTTTTGGCGAGATTAATGAAAAATATCGTGTTTTATTCTAGTTTCTCAGATTTCTCCAAAATTCGGCCTGAAAGATGGAAGACATATATACAATTAAACCGTATCATATATCCGGTGCGATCATACCAGCACTAATGCACCGGATCCCATCAGAACTCCGCAGTTAAGCGTGCTTGGGCGAGAGTAGTACTAGGATGGGTGACCTCCTGGGAAGTCCTTGTGTTGCACCTCTTTTTTCGATTTTTTTTATTTTCGTTTAGTTTTCACCGTGTTATAAATTTTATCGTTCAATTTTTGGCGAGATTATTGAAAAATATCGTGTTTTATTCTAGTTTCTCGGATTTCTCCAAAATTCGGCCTGAAAGATAGAAGACATATATACAATTAAACCGTATTATATATCAGGTGCGATCATACCAGCACTAATGCACCAGATCCCATCAGAACTTCGCAGTTAAGCGTTCTTGGGAGAGAGTAGTACTAGGTTGGGTGACCTCCTGGGAAGTGCTTGTGTTGCACCTCTTTTTTCGATTTTTTTTTTATTTCGTTTAGTTTTCACCGTGTTATAAATTTTATCGATCAATTTTTGGCGAGATTAATGAAAAATATCGTGTTTTATTCTAGTTTCTCGGATATCTCCAAAATTCGGCCTGAAAGACGGAAGACATATATACAATTAAACCGTATTATATATCAGGTGCGATCATACCAGCACTAATGCACCGGATCCCATCAGAACTCCGCAGGTAAGCGTGCCTGGGCGAGAGTAGTACTAGGATGGGTGGCCTCCTGGGAAGTCCTTGTGTTGCACCTCTTTTTTTGATTTTTTTTGATTTCGTTTAGTTTTCACCGTGTTATAAATTTTATCGTTCAATTTTTGGCGAGATTAATGAAAAATATCGTGTTTTATTCTAGTTTCTCGGATTTCTCCAAAATTCGGCCTGAAAGATGGAAGACATAAATACAATTAAACCGTATTATATATCCGGTCCGATCATACCAGCACTAATGCACCGGATCCCATCAGAACTCCGCAGTTAAGCGTGCTTGGGCGAGAGTAGTACTAGGATGGGTGACCTCCTGGGAAGTCCTTTTGTTGCACCTCTTTTTTCGATTTTGTTTTATTTTGTTTAGTTTTCACCTTGTTATAAATTTTATCGTTCAATTTTTGGCGAGATTAATGAAAAATATCGTGTTTTATTCTAGTTTCTCGGATTTCTCCAAAATTCGGCCTGAAAGATGGAAGACATATATACAATTAAACCGTATTATATATCAGGTGCGATCATACTAGCACTAATGCACCGGATCCCATCAGAATTCCGCAGTTAAGCGTGTTTGGGCGAGAGTAGTACTAGGATGGGTGACCTCCTGGGAAGTCCCTTGTGTTGCACCTCTTTTTTCGATTTTTTTTTATTTCGTTTAGTTTTCACCGTGTTATAAATTTTATCGTTCAATTTTTGGCGAGATTAATGAAAAATATCGTGTTTTATTCTAGTTTCTCGGATTTCTCCAAAATTCGGCCTGAAAGATGGAAGACATATATACAATTAAACCGTATTATATATCAAGTGCGATCATACCAGCACTAATGCACCGGATCCCATCAGAACTCCGCAGTTAAGTGTGTTTGGGCGAGAGTAGTACTAGGATGGGTGACCTCCTGGGAAGTCCTTGTGTTGCACCTCTTTTTTCGATTTTTTATTTATTTCGTTTAGTTTTCACCGTGTTATAAATTTTATCGTTCAATTTTTGGCGAGATTAATGAAAAATATCGTGTTTTATTCTAGTTTCTCGGATTTCTCCAAAATTTGGCCTGAAAGATGGAAGACATAAATACAATTAAGCCGTATTATATATCCGGTGCGATCATACCAGCACTAATGCACCAGATCAGATCAGAACTCCGCAGTTAAGCGTGCTTGGGCGAGACTAGTACTAGGATGGGTGACCTCCTGGAAAGTCCTTGTGTTACATCTCTTTTTTCGATTTTTTTTTTATTTTGTTTAGTTTTCACCCAGTTATAAATTTTATCGTTCAACTTTTGGCGAGATTAATGAAAAATATCGTGTTTTATTCTAGTTTCTCAGATTTCTCCAAAATTCGGCCTGAAAGATGGAAGACATATATACAATTAAACCGTATCATATATCCAGTGCGATCATACCAGCACTAATGCACCGGATCCCATCAGAACTCCGCAGTTAAGCGTGCTTGGGCGAGAGTAGTACTAGGATGGGTGACCTCCTGGGAAGTCCTTTTGTTGCACCTCTTTTTTCGATTTTGTTTTATTTTGTTTAGTTTTCACCTTGTTATAAATTTTATCGTTCAATTTTTGGCGAGATTAATGAAAAATATCGTGTTTTATTCTAGTTTCTCGGATTTCTCCAAAATTCGGCCTGAAAGATGGAAGACATATATACAATTAAACCGTATTATATATCAGGTGCGATCATACCAGCACTAATGCACCGGATCCCATCAGAACTTCGCAGTTAAGCGTGCTTGGGAGAGGGTAGTACTAGGTTGGGTGACCTCCTGGGAAGTGCTTGTGTTGCACCTCTTTTTTCGATTTTTTTTTTATTTCGTTTAGTTTTCACCGTGTTATAAATTTTATCGATCAATTTTTGGCGAGATTAATGAAAAATATCGTGTTTTATTCTAGTTTCTCGGATTTTTCCAAAATTCGGCCTGAAAGATGGAAGACATATATACAATTAAACCGTATTATATATCAGGTGCGATCATACCAGCACTAATGCACCGGATCCCATCAGAACTCCGCAGGTAAGCGTGCTTGGGCGAGAGTAGTACTAGGATGGGTGGCCTCCTGGGAAGTCCTTGTGTTGCACCTCTTTTTTCGATTTTTTATTTATTTCGTTTAGTTTTCACCGTGTTATAAATTTTATCGTTCAATTTTTGGCGAGATTAATGAAAAATATCGTGTTTTATTCTAGTTTCTCGGATTTCTCCAAAACTCGGCCTGAAAGATGGAAGACATATATACAATTAAACCGTATTATATATCAGGTGCGATCATACCAGCACTAATGCATCGGATCCCATCAGAACTTCGCAGTTTAACGTGCTTGGTCGAGAGTAGTACTAGGATGGGTGACCTCCTGGGAAGTCCTTGTGTTGCACCTCTTTTTTCGATTTTTTTTATTTTCGTTTAGTTTTCACCGTGTTATAAATTTTAGGCTTAACTACACATTTGGTCCCTTACGTTTATTTTAGGTTTCAATTTGGTCCCTTACGTTTAAAAAGTATCAATTTGGTCCCTTACGTTTATTTTAGGTTTCAAGTTAGTCCTTTCCGTCAATTTTGTCACATGTGGCAGTCAATTTGCACACGTGGACTGACACGTGGCACTTGGACACACTGACACGTGTACTGTTCAAACGGTGTTAGTGACAAAATTGACGGAAAGGACCAAATTGAAACCTAAAATAAACGTAAGGGACCAAATTGATACTTTTTAAACGTAAGGGACCAAATTGAAACCTAAAATAAACGTAAGGGACCAAATGTGTAGTTAAGCCTAAATTTTATCGTTCAATTTTTGGCGAGATTATTGAAAAATATCGTGTTTTATTCTAGTTTCTCGGATTTCTCCAAAATTCGGCCTGAAAGATAGAAGACATATATACAATTAAACCGTATTATATATCAGGTGCGATCATACCAGCACTAATGCACCGGATCCCATCAGAACTTCGCAGTTAAGCGTTCTTGGGAGAGAGTAGTACTAGGTTGGGTGACCTCCTGGGAAGTGCTTGTGTTGCACCTCTTTTTTCGATTTTTTTTTTATTTCGTTTAGTTTTCACCGTGTTATAAATTTTATCGATCAATTTTTGGCGAGATTAATGAAAAATATCGTGTTTTATTCTAGTTTCTCGGATATCTCCAAAATTCGGCCTGAAAGATGGAAGACATATATACAATTAAACCGTATTATATATCAGGTGCGATCATACCAGCACTAATGCACCGGATCCCATCAGAACTCCGCATGTAAGCGTGCCTGGGCGAGAGTAGTACTAGGATGGGTGGCCTCCTGGGAAGTCCTTGTGTTGCACCTCTTTTTTCGATTTTTTTTTTATTTCGTTTAGTTTTCACCGTGTTATAAATTTTATCGTTCAATTTTTGGCGAGATTAATGAAAAATATCGTGTTTTATTCTAGTTTCTCGGATTTCTCCAAAATTCGGCCTGAAAGATGGAAGACATAAATACAATTAAACCGTATTATATATCCGGTGCGATCATACCAGCACTAATGCACCGGATCCCATCAGAACTCCGCAGTTAAGCGTGCTTGGGCGAGAGTAGTACTAGGATGGGTGACCTCCTGGGAAGTCCTTTTGTTGCACCTCTTTTTTCGATTTTGTTTTATTTTGTTTAGTTTTCACCTTGTTATAAATTTTATCGTTCAATTTTTGGCGAGATTAATGAAAAATATCGTGTTTTATTCTAGTTTCTCGGATTTCTCCAAAATTCGCCCTGAAAGATGGAAGACATATATACAATTAAACCGTATTATATATCAGGTGCGATCATACTAGCACTAATGCACCGGATCCCATCAGAATTCCGCAGTTAAGCGTGTTTGGGCGAGAGTAGTACTAGGATGGGTGACCTCCTGGGAAGTCCCTTGTGTTGCACCTCTTTTTTCGATTTTTTTTTATTTCGTTTAGTTTTCACCGTGTTATAAATTTTATCGTTCAATTTTTGGCGAGATTAATGAAAAATATCGTGTTTTATTCTAGTTTCTCGGATTTCTCCAAAATTCGGCCTGAAAGATGGAAGACATATATACAATTAAACCGTATTATATATCAAGTGCGATCATACCAGCACTAATGCACCGGATCCCATCAGAACTCCGCAGTTAAGTGTGTTTGGGCGAGAGTAGTACTAGGATGGGTGACCTCCTGGGAAGTCCTTGTGTTGCACCTCTTTTTTCGATCTTTTATTTATTTCGTTTAGTTTTCACCGTGTTATAAATTTTATCGTTCAATTTTTGGCGAGATTAATGAAAAATATCGTGTTTTATTCTAGTTTCTCGGATTTCTCCAAAATTTGGCCTGAAAGATGGAAGACATAAATACAATTAAACCGTATTATATATCCGGTGCGATCATACCAGCACTAATGCACCAGATCAGATCAGAACTCCGCAGTTAAGCGTGCTTGGGCGAGACTAGTACTAGGATGGGTGACCTCCTGGGAAGTCCTTGTGTTGCATCTCTTTTTTCGATTTTTTTTTTATTTTGTTTAGTTTTCACCCAGTTATAAATTTTATCGTTCAACTTTTGGCGAGATTAATGAAAAATATCGTGTTTTATTCTAGTTTCTCAGATTTCTCCAAAATTCGGCCTGAAAGATGGAAGACATATATACAATTAAACCGTATCATATATCAGGTGCGATCATACCAGCACTACTGCACTGGATCCCATCAGAACTCCGTAGTTAAGCGTGCTTGGGCGAGAGTAGTACTAGGATGGGTAACCTCCTGGGAATCCTTGTGTTGCCCCTTTTTTTTCGATTTTTTTTATTTCGTTTAGTTTTCACCGTGTTATAAATTTTATCGTTCAATTTTTGGCGAGATTAATGAAAAATATCGTGTTTTATTCTAGTTTCTCGGATTTCTCCAAAATTCGGCCTGAAAGATGGAAGACATATATACAATTAAACCGTATTATATATCAAGTGCGATCATACCAGCACTAATGCACCGGATCCCATCAGAACTCCGCAGTTAAGCGTGCTTGGGCGAGAGTAGTACTAGGATGGGTGACCTCCTGGGAAGTCCTTTTGTTGCACCTCTTTTTTCGATTTTGTTTTATTTTGTTTAGTTTTCACCTTGTTATAAATTTTATCGTTCAATTTTTGGCGAGATTAATGAAAAATATCGTGTTTTATTCTAGTTTCTCGGATTTCTCCAAAATTCGCCCTGAAAGATGGAAGACATATATACAATTAAACCGTATTATATATCAGGTGCGATCATACTAGCACTAATGCACCGGATCCCATCAGAATTCCGCAGTTAAGCGTGTTTGGGCGAGAGTAGTACTAGGATGGGTGACCTCCTGGGAAGTCCCTTGTGTTGCACCTCTTTTTTCGATTTTTTTTTATTTCGTTTAGTTTTCACCGTGTTATAAATTTTATCGTTCAATTTTTGGCGAGATTAATGAAAAATATCGTGTTTTATTCTAGTTTCTCGGATTTCTCCAAAATTCGGCCTGAAAGATGGAAGACATATATACAATTAAACCGTATTATATATCAAGTGCGATCATACCAGCACTAATGCACCGGATCCCATCAGAACTCCGCAGTTAAGTGTGTTTGGGCGAGAGTAGTACTAGGATGGGTGACCTCCTGGGAAGTCCTTGTGTTGCACCTCTTTTTTCGATCTTTTATTTATTTCGTTTAGTTTTCACCGTGTTATAAATTTTATCGTTCAATTTTTGGCGAGATTAATGAAAAATATCGTGTTTTATTCTAGTTTCTCGGATTTCTCCAAAATTTGGCCTGAAAGATGGAAGACATAAATACAATTAAACCGTATTATATATCCGGTGCGATCATACCAGCACTAATGCACCAGATCAGATCAGAACTCCGCAGTTAAGCGTGCTTGGGCGAGACTAGTACTATTATCGATCAATTTTTGGCGAGATTAATGAAAAATATCGTGTTTTATTCTAGTTTCTCGGATATCTCCAAAATTCGGCCTGAAAGATGGAAGACATATATACAATTAAACCGTATTATATATCAGGTGCGATCATACCAGCACTAATGCACCGGATCCCATCAGAACTCCGCAGTTAAGCGTGCTTGGGCGAGAGTAGTACTAGGATGGGTGACCTCCTGGGAAGTCCTTTTGTTGCACCTCTTTTTTCGATTTTGTTTTATTTTGTTTAGTTTTCACCTTGTTATAAATTTTATTGTTCAATTTTTGGCGAGATTAATGAAAAATATCGTGTTTTATTCTAGTTTCTCGGATTTCTCCAAAATTCGGCCTGAAAGATGGAAGACATATATACAATTAAACCGTATTATATATCAGGTGCGATCATACTAGCACTAATGCACCGGATCCCATCAGAATTCCGCAGTTAAGCGTGTTTGGGCGAGAGTAGTACTAGGATGGGTGACCTCCTGGGAAGTCCTTGTGTTGCACCTCTTTTTTCGATTTTTTTTTTTATTTCGTTTAGTTTTCACCGTGTTATAAATTTTATCGATCAATTTTTGGCGAGATTAATGAAAAATATCGTGTTTTATTCTAGTTTCTCGGATATCTCCAAAATTCGGCCTGAAAGATGGAAGACATATATACAATTAAACCGTATTATATATCAGGTGCGATCATACTAGCACTAATGCACCGGATCCCATCAGAATTCCGCAGTTAAGCGTGTTTGGGCGAGAGTAGTACTAGGATGGGTGACCTCCTGGGAAGTCCTTGTGTTGCACCTCTTTTTTCGATTTTTTATTTATTTCGTTTAGTTTTCACCGTGTTATAAATTTTATCGTTCAATTTTTGGCGAGATTAATGAAAAATATCGTGTTTTATTCTAGTTTCTCGGATTTCTCCAAAATTCGGCCTGAAAGATGGAAGACATATATACAATTAAACCGTATTATATATCAAGTGCGATCATACCAGCACTAATGCACCGGATCCCATCAGAACTCCGCAGTTAAGTGTGTTTGGGCGAGAGTAGTACTAGGATGGGTGACCTCCTGGGAAGTCCTTGTGTTGCACCTCTTTTTTCGATTTTTTATTTATTTCGTTTAGTTTTCACCGTGTTATAAATTTTATCGTTCAATTTTTGGCGAGATTAATGAAAAATATCGTGTTTTATTCTAGTTTCTCGGATTTCTCCAAAACTCGGCCTGAAAGATGGAAGACATATATACAATTAAACCATATTATATATCAGGTGCGATCATACCAGCACTAATGCACCGGATCCCATCAGAACTCCATAGGTAAGCGTGCCTGGGCGAGAGTAGTACTAGGATGGGTGGCCTCCTGGGAAGTCCTTGTGTTGCACCTCTTTTTTCGATT